>NW_025891711.1:0-3540 GCF_002878395.1 Capsicum annuum
CAAGATCTTATGGCCTAATACAATTTCTTCTTTGACTATGAAATGGCATCTTTCCCAATTTAAGACAAGGTTTGTTTCCACGTACCTTTCAAGAACCTTATTCAAGTGTTTAAGGCATGACTCGAAATAATTTCCCACTACGGAGAAGTCATCCATAAATACTTTCATGGAGTCTTCAACCATATCCATAAATATTGATAACATGGAATATTGAAAGGTTATCGGGGAATTGTACAACCCAAATGGCATTTGCTTGACTGCAAACGTACCATATTGTCAAGTAAAAGTTGTCTTTTCTTTGTCCTCTAGGGTGATACAAATTTGACTGTACCCCGAATACCTATCTAAAAAATAATACCACCCTCTACCGACAAGCCTATCTAATATTTGATCTATGAACGATATTGGAAAATGGTCCTTCTCGGTCCATGAGTTCAATTTTTGGTAGTCCATACACACTCACCATCCAGTGATCGGTCGAATAAGGATGAGATCATTTTTTTCATTCTTGACTGCTATGATACCACCCTTTTTTAGAATGCATTGCACCGGGCTCACCCACATGCTATTGGATATAGGATAGATCACCCTCGCATCAAGCCACTTTATAATCTCTTTTTTAACCACCTCTTGCATGGTTTGGTTCAATCTTCTTTGGTTTTATACACTTGATATGTGATCTTGATCAAGATTAATTTTATGTGATCATATGCCGGGAGCTATGCCAATGATATCCGCTATTGTCCACCTAATGGCCCGAATAGATTTTTTTACCACCAACTTTAATGCTTCAACTTGAGAGGAATTTAGGTCACTAACAATAATGATTGGCAAAGTCTCATCCTCTCCCAAAAACACGTATTTGAGATAAGATGGTAAAGGCTTTAATTCAATTTTGGTAGGTTCAAGGATGGATGGTTTGGTGGGCATACTTTTGCAGTTTTTAAGATCAAGATCTAATTTAACTGGGTTCTTAGTGTGAAACCCAAGAACAGTTAGAGAAGCCACCACTTCATCATACTCCTCCACTTTTTCTCTTCCACAATTCCAAAGCTCACTGACTAAAGAGTCATTCAACAATCCCATATTGATGTGGTTGGACACTTCACCATCAATAACATCGATTATCAATATGACTTGTTGGTCCATCGATTGTTTCTAGTCTTATAGACGTTGAAGGTCTTTGTTTCACCGTTCAGACTAAACTTCATCACCCTGGACTCTACATCTACTAATGCCTTCTCGGTAGATAAAAATAGACTTCTAAGTATAATGGGAATTTTGATGGCTATCTCACAATCCATACTGACAAAGTCGGCCAGGTAAATAAACTGGTATACTTTTACTAGAACGTCGTGAAGGATCCCTATAAGGCTTACTCAATCCAAGTTTGTGAAATATAGCATAAGGCATGAGGTTCACACTTTCCCTAAGGCGATACAAATCCTTAGAAAATGTGAACGCACCGATGGTGCATGAGATTGTAAAAGCATCGAGATCCCTTTTCTTTCAACATATGCATTTGTAATCATGGCGCGACAATGGTGAGTAATCTCTATGGTTTTATCCGCTAAAAGATTTTTTTTGGACACCAAATCTTACATAAATTTAGCATACCCTGACATGTCATGCAACCCCTCGATAAGAGGTATATTGATAGAGAGGTTGCAAAATTAATCAAAACATTTGTTGAGTTTATCATGCTTTCCCATTTTTGATGACCATTCTTGGATAGGAGGATAAATGGGGTTTTAAGGTATAGAAACAATTTGACACTTGTTATTCATTGGTTTTCTCATTAATATCTCATTCAACTTTGGCTCATCAACCTTAGGTCTTTATATCTTTGACTGTGTCACCTCCCCATTTTACATTTCTTCACTTTGCCTCTCCATTAGATATTTTGATATTTCTCCTAATTTTGATTCAACTAGTTGGATAGTAGAGGAGTGAGATACAACCTTTTGGTGGAGCATAGAGAATTCATTTCATATTTCATTCACCATTTCTTCAGTTCTCTCAACATTACTTAAGATCCGCGCTAAAATGTCACTATCGATCTCCTCTCTTCCTTCAAAATGTACAATGCTTAGATTCTCCCAGTTCTAACCTTGATTGTCATCTTGTCTTTATAGAGTAAGATGGAAATCCTCTGAATTCTTATGTTTTATTCCTACGTTAGCGCCAACCACCTCTTTCTCCTTATCTTTGCAAGTTTCAACTTCTATCATATTTATCACACTTACACTTTCCATTGAGTCTCCCAACACATGCTCAATAAAGAGTTCAAGGCAAGACATTACTTTGATTATTTAACATCAATCTCTTCCTCTTCTTCTTTCCTATCATTGCATACAAAGGATGAAAAGGGACCCCAATAGCTATCTCGGCATTCTCTATGTCCCAACATCTACACCAAATTGCCACTTGGTCCAAGACTTTTGAAATAATCTCATATGGTGAGTTGATGAATGATCCACAAAATATGTTGTCCACCACGGACTTATTTTGTTAATCCAATGCTCGATAGAAGATTTAGAGGAGCATCTTCTCTGGCACCTCATGTGTGGGACATTTCAAAGTGTTTCTTTAAATCGTCCCCAAGCATCGTACCATGATTCTTTATGGTATTGGAGAAAATGAACAATCTCATCCCTCAACTTCAACTTTCTAGATGGTGGGAAGTATTGACCTAAAAAGATCTTTGTGAGACTTGACCATGAAGTAATGGATCCGGCGGGCAAAAAACTTGGTCATAGAATTATTTTTCCCATGAGAAATAATGGAAAAAGGCATAATTGGATGGGCTCTTGGGATATATGTGCGACTTTAAATGGGGTACATACTTCCATGAAACCCTTTAAATGAGCATTTGGGTCTTAATTTTTTGACACAACATTTATTTTGTGTGACTGCATGGGATCTTATATGACGTTGTTGGTTTGGTATTATATATAATATGTGACCATGGGGTTTGAACTCTTTTTTATGGGACATACTTAAATTGGGAATTTATGTGGTATCAATGTCATATTATTGCATATCTTACTCTACTAGTATACATATTATATTGGATCATGGATGGTTGGCATATTGAGTAGATTTTGTCTCATGTGGTTGGTATATTAGTTTGTTTAGGAAATTCTCATCCAAATTGGTTATCAGCATTTCATCCTCATATCATACACATTCATGAAATATTGGTACCATGATAACGCTTAATTCACTCCCATAATTAAGGGTGATGCGGTCGTTGCGAAGTGACCCAATTTGAATTGGAGTCAAATCTCAAGGAGTGAAATTATAGACTTCAAAATTTATAGTTGCTCAAATTACTAAGATATTGCCCAAAATGTAAACAAAAACAACATGTCAAAATGAAATTGGAGGATTTGTTTGGAAAATTTTTGTAACACACTTAAACAATAACTTAATAAATGAAACTTTTACTTAGAATTCAAGGTTTGGGGAAAGCTTGGTACTACATCTACCTAGAGGTAATGCATGTGGGTTGGTGTTGGTTCATCATGAATTTTAGTT
>NW_025891712.1:0-3115 GCF_002878395.1 Capsicum annuum
AGTATGGTTCATGGTCCCATAGTGTCTACGAAGTTGTCAAGTAGATTCTTGCTTATTGTTGTGTGGTGCATCATACTTATTATCAGAAGGCTATGAGGCATTTAGGATATGTTTTCTATTCTTGTGATACACTAGATCGTGCAATAGTATTCTCCATATAAAAGTCATCCAAATTCTTTCCTTTCTCTAACTTTATAGGTTATGCCTCATTTTTAAGGCGGTACAAGTTCAAAAGTTTAGGTTCCTAATCATATGGTCCTTTTCTCATTGAGTCATCCATAAAGTTATAAAATAGCATGAGGGCTTGAGAGGAGTCCAATAGTGAGTCAGGTGTAATGACTCAAGTGTATACCCTTATATATATCAATCATGCATTTGAACCTGAGGTAAGAAGTGTATTTAGTCCCTTTTCAAAAGCTTTAGGGCAGATGTCAAGCTTAAGGTTAATGATATGTAGCAGAATATTGGAACAAAAGTTCCACTCGAGTAGTAGTATATGTTAAGCTGTTATAATCTATGTGTAGTGAGATGGTCCCAAAGTTAGTGGAATGAAATCACAAGTTTAGAAGTCATAGTGAAGGTAAATCTTGAGTGAATAAGGTAGTTGTAGTTGTGTAACCTTTGAGTTGAGGGTGGTTGTCCTTTTTTGGTGATTGCTTAAAGTTGTTGCACGATTTGTTGATTTATGGTATTGAGAAGAGGTTGTGATTAGTTATAATGATTAGAATTTACTTGATAGAGGGAAAGACATCATAATGGATACTTATTGTAGTAGTAAAATTAATCATAGATTATAACCAAAAAGGGTAGATTGGCTTGTAATTTACAATTTTGCATTCAATTGGGAAATCTAAGAAAGTGGAACTCAGTGATGTTTTTGGAATTTTGAAGGTAGTCGGGATATATACATGGGTGATATGATGTTAGAGAGTAGAATATTCTAATATATTATCATGACCCGAACCAAGGCCCTGGTCACAACGGGCATCCCAAAGCATGAAAGCCCGAGAGACTGCTTAACATGTGATCTTAACTATAACTCATATAATATAACAATGAGGAAGATAAATTGAAACCACAGTAGTACCATAAATAAAAATATAACTTCATAACATCGTATCAAAGAAACAAAAACCCAGATCCAATCTAAAATAGTCAACGAAGTCTTTAGTAAACTAAAATAATAATCTATCTGAAATTCGGGACAAGTCCCTTAGTTGGACTATGAACTTAAATCAAATGAAACCAACATATGGAAGAAAGCCTTTCAAAATAAGGGAGGATCACCAACACTAAAATATCTGACCACGGGATCCCGAGACTGGGCCTTAAAACCTGAAATATAAGGGGTCAATACATAAAGGTACTGGTACATAAAACAATCCAAAAACATATATATATTTTTACAACATAAGGGGGAGAATTTCACAAAAACAATTTAGTACAAGGTAAATGAAAACACATGGGGATAATTAATAAGCTTCAAAACATTTCCGTCAATCATGACTCAACTCTTTGTATTACTTCTAAGCTAGATGGTACACCCTTCATTTCTATGTTCCAACCGGCTATATGGAATCTGCCCTTGACTCAGTAGCCAAGGCACCAATCAAAGTTTCCCGCAAGGATTCGAGTCACTATTTTCTACTACTCCATACGGCCATCGCCAGTACATAATCCTGATTATAGGACATCATAACTGTGTCGGCAAAATATGATTTAGGCTATGAGTTATCTGAACTCAAGCCTTCTTCGGATAACACACTAGCACTTTTTAAGCCTATTTTCAGTTCTTTATCACCATGCTTCATGTGTATAAAACATTTAATACTTAATCTATTAAGAGCATATCATCACCGAGTATCGTTATACCTAAACTTGCAAGTCATTCATATCATACCCCATAGTATCCGCCCTTCTTATTCAAAAACATGCATATGACCACCAAAAGATAGTATCAAATCACACAAAATTCTTATATTCAAAAGAATATGTAGACTTATGCACTTACACTCTTTATAAATCTATAACACTGGGTGGCCAATTCACTTATTCAACGCATGCATTTTCTTTTAATTAAGACATAAAAGCCTTTAGCATAAGAAATACCTCTTTTAAAAATGTATAAAAACAATAATGCATAATGATTAAAGAGGCATTTTAAAACTCATGAATAATCATCATTTACAAACCAGCCCCAACATTAGTTATTCATAAACCTTATGATAAAAAAAGGCTTATAACTCATTCTTTCAAAACAATTAACAATTCATACCGTACATTGACCATAAATTTCATCATAGGGAAAAGAATTTCACAAAACACGTTTATAAATAGCTTTTCGAACTCAAATCACATATGCACGAGATTATAAATCACAATTATGGAAAACCTCATGACAACTACATACTTTAATGAAATTGGCTTCATGATGCATGCTCTTAAAGCAATTTCTTTAAACACATTACATATACATACATTTATAACTTTAAAGTTTGATTAAATCATAAAACCTATGCTTGTGAGATTTAGGATAGCCCCACGTACCTTGAGTTTCTTAACTTGGGAATGAAACTCTAATATTGATCTTTCTTGAAGTTTCTTGAACTTGGAAAGCTTGAATTCTAGATTACTTTGGGAATACATAGTAAAGTTTTTGTTCTTGGAGAAAGGGGAGGGTTTTCTTGAGAGTGAATTGGAGAAGAAGGGTAAATAAGGCCCTAATAGATGTCCCAATTCATGGTAAGTTTTAGGGAAGAGCCATGATAACTCTATTCTTATTCAAGAAAAATTCACCTATTTCAGATCAAGAGGAGATTCTACTGATGTCGTAAGTATTCAAATTGTGCCTATGCCTAAGGTCCAAGTTCTCTATGCAAATTATGTCCATGCTCCAACCCCTAAACTAGAAGAAATATCGTCACTTAGCAATCCAAGATTCCAAGTATTAAAGCTCGATGTTATGATTACTCGTGATCAATAATTCCATGTCTCATATCATGCTTAGTTCTAAGAAACTGTGTTTTCTATATGATACTGATTCATTTTAAATTTGTTCTAGCCTAGAGAGATAAGGTTTATGTATACTTGTGGTCATTTAGTTTTGCAGCAGGTA
>NW_025891713.1:0-1492 GCF_002878395.1 Capsicum annuum
GTACCTTAGATTACAAGGTTTGAAGAGTAGAACTCGAATCTTGACTCATTTCTTTAAATTCTTGATCTTAGGGATGGGTTTCTTAATCTTTGGGGAAAAAGTTAGAGTTTTGATTTAAGAGGAAAATTGAATTATAGAGTGTATTATAGTTTTTTTGGGGCTCAAATCTTATGTTATGGATGGATTTTGGGTGAGAAAAAGTGACCAAAATGCCCCTAGACCCATTAGAAACTTATTTAACGAGTGAAACAATTCCGTAATGCGCTGGCCGGCGCATTGCATCGACATCGCATTGGCTTACTGCCTCACATAGAAAATGTCATAACTTTTTGCTCGGCTATTGGATTTTAGTGAAATAGGTATCGTTGGAAAGATAATTCAATTATCTACAATTTCGTGGGTCTTGAGATGAAAAATTCTATTTATATAAGTATTTAAAGTAGACCCTTGTAGAATCGAATATTCAATTTTGGATGAATGAAAGGTTCTTATCTCAACTTTGCTTAGGCCATTTCTATGAACATTTTTCACCTCATGATCACTCCATATATTAGGCAAAAGATTATGACACATGAATATAAACTTAAACCATGGAATTAAAGCTTATGCACATAGGAACGATGATTCAATTTCTAGCTCAAAAATGCGGGGTGTTGCATTATCTCCCCCTTGGGATCATTCATACCCGAATGATAGGTAGGGATATTTGAGGATATAAAAGTGCAGAATAAGGAACTTAATCTGGCATTGAAATAATTTTCCTCAACAAAACATACAAAGGCATCAAACGAGTTTCATGGTAACCCCGAGTGAAATATGTAAGTACGAAACATGGGATAATGAGACTTTACATAGGGATGATCTTGCATATGGGTTTTATGAATCCTAATCATTACAACATAAGGCAAGGGTTTATTTGATTATCATAGACCTAATTTATATTGGTACTAATCATGAACTAAGATTTCGTGGAAGATAGGGATAGAAGCATTCTCCACCCCTCATGACACAACAAATATACTTAGCTTAAAGGAACTATTCAGCTATGCCCCAACATTAAATAGCATACTCCATTCTTTCCATCTTACAATTCTCTCATCACATATCTAACCACAAGAGTTTGAGTTTCACTGCAAGGTGTTTTTATGATGAAGCCTAACTCGGAGTAACAAGGTGATAACTTAAGCTATAGGTCCCTGTACTTACATCCCACTAAGAATGTTACCTTACCTTATCACTATCGCCAAACACCCTCAGGTTTTAATTCAAGGAATACTAACCACATAGTACATGGGTTGTGGTTTCATCAATCACAATATTCAAGCCTATCATTACTACACACACTTCATGGATTTCTCCACTTAGACCAACAATTTCAAACACTCTCACAAATATTTTCGCCATATTTCTCCTTCTTAGCTATTTCACACCACAAAAATTCATCTCCTTCTTTTCCCTTTCACCTATAAACCTAGCTCGAGAATTCATATCT
>NW_025891714.1:0-1787 GCF_002878395.1 Capsicum annuum
TTCATGAGGATTTTTCCCAATGAGACTCTCTTATTTTTATTTCTCTCAACTCACAGTTGTCCTACAGTGCTCGTGATGGTTTTCACTGCTAAGACTCTCTTATTTTTATCTCTCTCAACTTATCATCGTCTTATGGTGCCCGTGAGGGTTTTCACCAATATGACTATCTTATTTTTATTTTTCTCCTAGTTTCTTATACGGAGGAAGATGAGTAATTCCCAAAATATGTCATCATATCCATTTCATGCTTAGCCTAAACATTCTCAAAGATTAATATGAAGGTCTTTCTTTGGTTGTAACTTGGCCTTTGGATAACGTTACAAAGAAACAATGGCATGAGGCTCAAACGAAACTTAAAATGGGGTGGGACTTACAATTTTTGGAATTGACTCAAACAATAAGGATCAACCCATGCCCCAATTTCTTATGGCTGGGTGACTAAATTATTTATTTGACTGGACTGAGCCTAAAGAAGGGCAGCCTACGTATCTAACCCCTAAGAAAGGAGAATCAGGTCACGCGTAATTTCGACAACTTGTTCCTTTGCTTGATTCTGATTTTTTCTTTTCTCTTTTTTTTCTGACTCTTTTTTTCTTTGAAACTTTTTCTAGCTTTATTTTTCTTCACACTCTTTGTTTCTTTCTTTTTGACACATTTTTTTCTAACTCTATTTTGTGCTCGACACTTTTTCTTTGAACTTTGCTAACTGTTATCTTGATTCCAAAAGAAGGTTATGAAAGAAAATAGAACTAAAGCTCAAATGGAGTTCACAAAGGATGAAACCATGTTTGGATAGCTGAATGAAATGCCTCCATTATATCAATCCTTAAAAATGCAAGTATAAAGCATGTACTATGAAAATAAAAGATGAAGATCATTTGTGACCTTTTTTATAGCAATAACTTTAACTGATTCTGTGCGTCACTACTTCTTCTGCCTTTGTTCAGCATACAACTCCACTTTTATTGTACATTCCTTACATTGGATGACTTATGATTTCATGGAGATAATTTCCTTTCAGTTCCTCTTGATATAGGATCACGCATCTACTGTTTCCCTAATTGAGACACGTCTTTCAATTTATGACCAAGCTATTATTGTGATTCTCAAAATAATTTCCTTAATTTTTAGAAAAGGTTTCAACTTATCACCAAATACACATCACTCTACCTATTTATGCATAATGTTTTTTTTAACTTTAGCCCTCTGATTCAAAGTTTATGCTTAAAACTGGATTTCAAGATCTGACAAAATATTCTGCTAGCATGTCATATCACTAGAATCAACATAAAATGTAGTGTATAAAAAGAACAAACAAATAACACATATTTAAAACATAAAGGGAAAGGAAAACTTTATTTAGTTGAAATAAAAGATAGAAGTTTTTGAACATAAATGACAAGGGGCAAACCAAGATAGATCTCGAACTACAACCCTGAAATAATTCGGATAATAGAAAAGAAAATAAAACAAACTACCAAACATCCATCCTAGCAGAAAGAGAAGTGACTTCCCAATTGCTGAGCTTGACATCTTAGCCACTGGTTTGCATATCAGCATGACTAGAGTTTTCTTCACTATTAATATTCTGCATCATAATTGATTTATCTTGAATCATCTTTTCTATTTCTCTTTTCAAAGAACGGCAAACATTAATACTGTGACCCATCAGAATGATATGCACATCGTACATTAGGATCAAAACTTCTTGAATGTGGGTCAGGAGTATACGTAAAGAGAGAAGTGATCATGCCCCACTTTACCAATCAATAAATAAACTTTCATAC
>NW_025891715.1:0-4156 GCF_002878395.1 Capsicum annuum
TCTCCCAGAGAATCCTTCGGATTGTGTCTTACTAGAACCTGAGCTTGAGTTATTTATTGTAGGTAAGTAATTTTCTAGGTGCAATCAAATATATATTCAAATATATTTCCTCTTTAACAGTAAAGAATGCACACCCATGGCTAGGTAACAAGAAATAAAATATGAGATTTCTATTTTGACCACTCTCTGTAAGGTTGCCAGATGCTTGGTTGTGACAGATCGAGTAGACAATGACGTATATCACATCTATTGCTTATCAAACTAGTCTTTGTTAAGGGGGAAATAAAAATGAAAATGTTGAAAGATTCCTGTATGTATACATTACACATAAAATCTTAAGATAAATGGGGAGCTTCCTAGAATAATTTACTACTAATTTAAGATCTTAAGTGGGCACGTGGTCGTTTTGCTATATCCACGTGGAGTGCGGTGGAACACCCTTTATATTTTTATTTCAATGTGTCCACACTCAGATAATGCACAGATTTGTGGTAAAATAAATATAATATTTTAAATATACCATAATTAATAAAAATTTTTCTAATAAAACATATATTTAATAATAATAATAATAATAGTAATAGTAATATTTTAACATATTTAGATTTATTATCTCAGCTCAAATTAATAATAAACTATAAAAGCTACAAAAAAGGGCCTAAAATGTCCTTCAACTATGTAAAATGATGCATAAACAGCATCTGTCTACCTATTAGGCCTAAAACTCCCTTTTCGTCTATCTATTAGGCCAAAAATGCCCTTCTTACCTATCTATTGGACCTAAAATGCCCTCTCTGTCTACCTATTGAACCTATTTTGCCCCGCTTATTTAGGCAAATTATATGGAAAGACCATCCTTAAAATTTAATTATATAAATAATAGTACTTTTTCAATATTACAAACATATTTTTTTTTTACATATATAGCCATTTAAAAAAAATCAGAAAAGATAATTATAATTCCTAGTTTAATGTTATAACTAATTATCAATTCACCTTAATTTAATAAATATATTTTCAATCTTTAAATTAAAAGTGAAAAAGACAATCCCTGTTTTCAAATCTCTCTCTTATATTCAAAATTTAAATATTTTTAAATAAACTAAGTATTTCATTATCAACTCGTGTATGTTTCATTTTGTTTTCATGTATGTTAATCATCTAATATTATTTTATTATCGTATATTTTTAATTCTAATGTAATGGGTTAACCATAATTTTTTATGGATAAATATTTATGAAATAAAAATTATTATGTTGGGAGTACATATATACATTGTATTTTTGTTGTATAAATATAATTTATGGCAAAGTTAGATTATTATTATGTTTTTGATAAAATTTATGGAATAAATTTTCATGGTATATCTCATTATGTCGGAAGTACTTTTCTTGTTAAAAAATTATTAATTAAATATAAATATATATTTTCAGTATTACATGGTAAAAACTTTTTATATCTAAAGTATATCATGTATGTTTATGGTATAAATATAATTTATATGGTATAAATATATCATGTATTTTTATGATATAAATATAATTTGCATAATATATTAATATACCATGAGTTTTTATGGTATAAATACACAATATATTTTTATGGAGGTATCGTGAAAGCAAGCAATATAAAAAAATAAAAAACATAAAATTTTGATATAGTATATAAAAATGCCTTTCCATGTAATTTGCCTAAATAAAAGGGTAAAATAGCCCCAATAGGTAGACAGAAAGGGCATTTTAGGCTCAATACGTAGACACAAAGGGTGTTTTAGGCCCAAAAGGTAGACGGAAGGCATTTTTGCGCCATTTGACATAGTTGAAGGGCATTTTAGGACCTTTTCTGTAAAAGCTATTATAAAGTAAAAGAATTTTATTAATATCAAAAATATTTTAGAAGGGAAAAAAATTGTATTTTTACCCAATGCCAATTTAAATTAAATATTTCACAATATATTTAGTGTCACTAAAATTCTCAAATGAAATGCCCAAAAACCGAACTATCAGTCTCAACAAGTCATAAATAAATTGGGGCGGTTATAGAAAAGCTCTATACACCGAAAATATATTAAAACAAGAAAAATGACCGTGAGGGTCATTACAACATCCACTACTAAAAGGACTTTCATTCGGAAAGTAAAAGGATAGGAAATACCTAAATGCTCAAACAGGTAGGGATACTAGGCCCGCATATCACGCTCGATCTCCCACATATCATCCTCAACTGGACGGTGATTCCACTGAACCTTAACTACCAGAATGTACCTAGAGCACACCTTCCTGACATTTCTGGCCAAAATGGACACTGGATCCTCTGCAAGCGCCAACCCCTCATCAATTTGAACTGAGTCCCATCAAAGCTCGTGCGGCTCATCTGAAATATGCTACCATAACATAGATACATGGAACATCAGGTGAATGGATGAGAAATTAGGAGGCAATGCTAACACATAAGCTACCTCCCCAACCATCTGTAGAATCTTAAAGGGTGCAATAAACCTAGGGCTAGGCTTGCCCCCCTTCCCGAATGTCATCACATCATTCACGGGTAATACTCAGAGGAAGACCCTATCACCAACTTTGAAACTCAATGGACAATGTCCGTGGTCAATATAACTCCTCTGTCTACTTTGAGCTGCTCGTAGTCTGTCCTGAATCAGCCCAACTCGATCAAACAACTCACAAAACAAATTTGTCCCACGAGGCCTAGCCTCAAAAGTCTCAAACCAACCAACAATAGATCGACATTGCCTACTGTACAATGCCTCAATGGGGCCATATAAATACTTGAGTGAAAGCTATATTATATGCAAACTCTGCCAAAGGTATATACTGGTCCCATTGATCCCTAAAATCTAACTCGTAAGTGCAAAGCATGTCCTCCAAAACTTGGATTGTCCAATCTGACTGCCCATTATATGGGGATGAAAGGTTGTGCTAAGGTTAACCTAGGTACCTAATTTCTCCCAAAACATCCTTTAGAAGCTAGAAGTGAACTGAGACCCTCAGTTTGAAATAATAAACACAGGGACCCTATGTAGGAGAACCACCTCCTAAATGTAAACACGGGCTAAACTCTCAGCACTGTAGAAAACTCAAACTGGGATAAAAGGTGCAGACTTGTTCAATCGATCCATGAAGATCCAAATAATATCAAACCTACGAAAGTGCGAGGCAATCCATCTATGAAATCCATAGTAACTCGCTCCCATTTCTACTCGAGAATGGGTAGCTACTAAAGCAATCTACCAGCTCTCTAATGCTCGGCCTTTACGTGCTGACAACAAAGACATAGAGCCAAAAAACCTACTATATCTCTCTGCATACCAGTCTACCATATATCTTAGCTGTCTCTTGGTGAATAGAACATCTGGAGTTATAAGCCTTGCAAAAATCAAATAAATCAAATCTTAAACCCTTAGAACACAAATACGACCATCAAACCTTAGGACACCCTCAGAATCTAGGGTAGTCCGCTGAGACTCACCTCTTAACACCCTCTCTCGAATTTTATAAATCCTACTATCTTCAAACTGATGACCCCAAATCTGCTCTAATAAGGTAGATTTGGCATTAATACTAGCAATGATCCTCTGAGGGTCATAACTATCCTAACGAACCATTAAGTTAGCTAAGGATCGGATGTCCAAAGACAACGACCGCAGAGAAACTGAAATAAAGGCTAAGCTACCTATACTCCCTGACTTTTGGCTCAAGGCATCTGCTACCACATTCGCCTTAGCTGGATAGTAGAGAATAGAAATATCATAGTTCTTGAATAACTCAATCCATTTGTGCTACCTCAAATTAAGATCCTTCTGGGTCATAATACACTAAATACTGTGGTGGTCAGTAAATATATCACAACGAACCCCATACAAATAATATCTCCAAATCCTAAGCGCAAATACTACCACTGCCAACTCCAAGTCATAAGTGGGTTAGCTGCGCTTATGCACCTTGAGCTGCCTTGACGCATATGTAATAACATGATCCCGCTGCATCAGAATGCACCCCAGAACAACACTAGATGTATCATGATAGACAGTAAAACCCTCTTCCTCATCTGGAAGAGTTAAAATAGGAGCTGATGTAAGCAAATACTTGAGCTTCAAAAAGCTCGCCTTATAACCCACAGACCACTAAAATGAAACCT
>NW_025891716.1:0-15875 GCF_002878395.1 Capsicum annuum
TGGAGCAGCCACCAAGATTAGTTGCTCAAGGGTAGCCTGGACTAGTATGTAGACTTCGCCGATCTCTTTATGGTCTCAAGCAATCTCCTAAAGCATGGTTTGATCATTTTCAAGCTGTTATCCAAGTGTTTGGAATGATTCGAACAAAAGCTAACACTCTATTTTTTATAGGCATTCATCTCATGGCGAACGTATCTTTTTAATTATTTATGTTGATGATATTGTTATCACAAGTGATGATCATAAAGGTATTTCTCAACTCAAACAACACCTTTCAAGTCACTTTCAAACTAAGGATGTGGGCAAGCTAAAATACTTTCTAGGCATTGGGGTGGCACAATCTGGTGATGGTATCGTTATTACGCAAAGAAAATATGTCTTAGACATTTTGGTATGTTAAATTGCAAACATGAGGACACTCTCATGGATCCAAATACTAAGCTTATTCTAGGACAGGAGCAGCCTCTAAAAGATCCTAGCAGATATCAGAGACTTGTTGGAAAACTCAACTACCTTATGATTATACGACCAGACATCTCATTTGTTGTTAGGGTAGTTAGCCAGTTTCTGCAACCGCCTTGTGATAGTCACTGGAATGTAGTGATTCGCATTCCGCGATATATCAAAAGCTCTCTAGGACAAGGTTTATTGTATGAAGACAAGGGATACACCGACACTGTAGGGTATTATGATGCAGATTGGGCTGGGTCTCCTTCAGATAGGCGGTCCACTTTAGGTTATTGTTTTCTAGTATGAGGTAATCTAATATCCTGGAAAAGTAAAAAGCAAGATGTTGTGGCTAGATCAAGTGCAGAGGCGGAGTATCGAGCTATGGCATTGGCTACGTGTGCGCTTATATGGTTGAGACAACTTCACCCGAAATTGAAGAAAGGAGGAGTTGAACCGATGAAATTGATTTGTGATAACCAAGTTGCACTACAAATCACTTCTAATATCCTATTTCATGAAAGAACGAAGCACATTGAGATAGACTATCACTTTATTCGAGAGAAGATTTAGTTGGGATATATCTCCACAAGTTTTGTCAACTCGAAAGATCAAGTGGGAGATATTTTCACAAAATCACTCCAACGATCTAGAGTTGACTATATTTGTGGCAAGCTACGAGCATATGACATACACTCCAGCTTGAGGAGGAGTGTTAAATATGATATCATTACTAGATAATTCAGATATGCGAATATCTCAATATTTAAATAATGTAGATATGGGAATATCCTCAAATCCCCACAATTAGGCACTCAAAATATTGGGTAATATTCCTTCCTTATTTATATTCTCTGTAACACTATTTAATCCCACTAGCTTGAGGAAATAATCAAAAGACAAATTCTCAAATTCTCTTCTCTTCTCCCTCTAATTTCTCAAATAATAACAATAATAATAATATGTTTAGTCCAAGATTAATAATTATAAGCATGAATGATAACATGTGAACAAATAAAATGGAAAAAACTATACTAAAGTGAAATATCAACTATTTAGTGTCGCCTCTTCAGAAGAGGCTCATTGGCAACGAAAAGCATGCCTTAGAAAATTGATGACGACACAGAAGTGCACATTAAGCAAGGCAAAAGCCTCAGTTTCGAGCTAAAGCATGCTTTAAGTTGATAACACTAACATTGCGGTGGTTTGAACGAAACAGAGGAGATATCTCTTAAAAAAAACCTTCATTGGGCAAGCGATGTTAATGTAATACCCCATACGTCTTTATTAACACATGACTAGTCAAGTGGAAATGAATTGGTGAGAAATTGAAAGAATTAGGATGCAAATGGTTAATTATTTTAAGAAACATATATGTGAAGGTGTTAGAAGTGCTAAACCAAAGTTTTAGGCCAAATGATCATGTCAACACCGCTGAAATCAGAAAAGAGGAGTAACGTCTTATACTCCTATCACTAGTGTACCAATAACCTGGAGGGAATGCAAATGCTTCCCTTAGAAGAAATATAGCATTAAGTCCCTGCCCCTTTGCCCTCCCATTCCACTTCTTCAGCGAACCAAGCTACAAAATATTTTTTAAGTTTGCACTTTTCATAAGACAAATCAGTAATGTCACTTTTAGAAATTCAACAGGAGGAGCTTCTCCATACGTACAAACTTCCCAGCTCCCAAGACATCTTACACAGTTTGTTCTGACAACCAAATCCACATGTATCAACTTGCAGTTCCTAACCGTCTTAACATCTTTTAATTAGTCTCCTCTTTCAGTAGGGCACCCAAATATAAGGCAGAGAATCTAGTCATTGCTTTGAGTACCACCAAGACAAACAACGATCTTCCTAAAAGAACAGCATGAAATGCCAAACATAGGGTATAAAGTTAAGCAGAATGCACCATCATTGTGGAGCTTCTCACAATATTGTCGCCAAGAATATCAAAAGGCAAGGCATTTGGAGAGGGTAAGAAAGTAAAGAGAATCAGCAAATAAATTTTTTTTATCAGATTTTTCGCCAAATAAAACAATTGGGGCTTAACGTTTAGGAAGAAATGACTCACACCTGGATATAAGTTTGAACATGATCTTTCCAAAGAGAACTTGTCTTCAAAACATCTCGTAGGGTTGATAGAACTTCAAAAGATGTCGCCTTTATAACATCGTCGTCCTTGTTGTACGGCTGCTCCTGCAACATAATTAATGAAGCAAACTTGATAAAACTTCAAAACCTAACAACAAGCTTGATGAGTTCATCATTGCTGGGTAGAATGAATGCACAAACAATTGAGGCATGCCTTGAGATGATCAACTTTCACTGTAAGGGGTTCCTCACTGACCTGCAAATGAATGTCACTGTTTCAGTCCTCAAAGTGATACTCTTGTACATTTCACAATATGGTTTATTGAGATGAAAGAAACAACAATATGCTGACAGTGAACATTCAACAATGTGTCAAATCTAACCGCATACTCTTCAAATTGTTACACTAGTATATTGAAAATATTATTTATTGAAATAAAGAAATAACTATGGAAGAAAATCTGACTACAAACATAGAACATTAGGTTAATACAATAGGAGAATTATTATTGAGAGATATAAGGGATTGAGAGACTTAAATCCAATAAAAGAGGATAAGAGGTCCTCAATCACAAAATTAAAGGAAAAATAAGGAGACATGAGTAACATAGCTTTACACCTGAAACCAAGAAGACGACTCCGTACCAAATTAGAGAGAAAATATTTAGGATTCAGTTCAAACTTTTAATATTTTTTACTATATGTTTAAGCACCCATTGCAGATATTTATTTTCTATATCAAATTTGTCATGAATGAATTTCTGGTACAACCGGTAGGATCAACTCTTCAATTTCATCTCTTTCTATCACAATTCAGATCTGCAGACTCTGGAGCCAACTGGTATGGCCTCAAGGAAGGGCTTGGGTCCAGTGGTAAGAGTGCAGCATTATATGTGGGTTAGGCGCACACCACGGATTCAAACCTTGCTGCAGATAAAAGTTTAGTATTTAGGTGGAGAAGGATAGAGGGGTACGCTCATTATCCCTGAGTCGGAACCTTACATCACTTGCCCTCAGGAATTTCATTCAAAATATTGATATTGGAGAAGTCTAGGATTGCTTTAAGGAAAAAATGCATCGACAGTCAAACATATGCTAAACTAGACATCATATAATTGACTTAGCCTCAAAATGGAAGAGTACTCTATCGCTTAACAGTCCACAGCTACATAGTTATATGAAGCCAAAGGAAAAGGACTGTGTTACAAGTCAATGAACCCAAAATGTCAAATCTACAGTCTTCACTATCAGGGATGATGGAAAATATGGTAAAACAGAAGGAGCACAAGAAGAAACATATGGAGCTGCTAATAACAGCAAAACATAAAGCAGGCATCTACTTACCACCTCTGTCATACGTATTCGCCTGTGACCAATAAGAATAACCTGGTCTCCTTGAATACTTGTTATCTGCCTCATTATAAGTTGCATCAACCTTGATCAGAAACTTCTTCAATTACTAAAAAGACGCAGCAGAATACAACAAGATGTACCTGAGCAAGTGTACCAACTTCATGAAGACGGCTAAATAAGTCTTTTCCTTTGAGCTCACAGATGTTTTTTTCTGTATCTGATGCAGACACAACATTAGGATCAGTCCCTTGATCTTCTTTCAGAAGGAAAGCACCAGCATAAGGTGCTTGCCTTTTTCGACTTTCCACCAAGGCTGCTAAAACCTTCGGATCCTGCGGTTAAATTCACAGATTTTATGGAGCCTCAGATCAATTTGTTGCATGTCATTACAACATTGTTTTATTTTTTTTCGAGAAACTAACAAAGCAAGAGAATATTACAATTAAGCGAAAGATGTTCATTGCTCCAAATTGAAGGTTTTTAGCTTTTCAATCTTACAACTTCAGCCAGGAATTTTCCATTGGTGGAGTAGCATTCTTAAGGCTGAATGTTGGTTTTCTGACTTAGGAGGAAGAAGATAGGCTCCAAACACAGTTGAAACAGCTATCACAAATATGGGCCAAAGGATGATTATATCACAATAATCCTTCCAGTATCACCTCTACAATTTAATGAAAGCTTTTTTTTTACTGGATAAGAAAACAATTTATTCTAAAAAAAATAATCACAAGACGGTGATGAAACTTCATTGATGACAGTGTTAAGGGAAGCGTGATGCCGAAAATAGCGACAAGGCTTTGCATCATGCATTACGCGAAGCATGAGGCGATGCAAGCATACATTGAAGTGAAGCGCAATTTAAAAGAAAAAAGCCTAGATAGTGCATCCAAACAGTAAAGACAGAACTGAAAAGACCACAACAACTATATAATCAACAATAAAGACAATATATATAAGCAGAAGTTTAAATTAATCTCCAAAATCACAGGTTTGACCACCGAAACACGAGCTGCGAAACAAAACAACACAGACTACAACAGAAAAACGGTTCAACAAAATAGCAAAACAAACCAGAAAAAAGAAGAAAAAACAAAACTAAATTAATAATATATCAATTTGATGAAATTATTAGATCCTTCTACTCTTAATTAAAATCCCACTTATCCATGATGGCACCTAACCCAGCCCATCAGGCGAACAAATTTTTAAGTTACAACAATACAAAGGCAATATGACATGATAAGGTGTAATAGAGTAACCCATCCTTCTACTCTGAAAGCTTAAAGTTTTTTCTTTGAATATCTAGAAGACAAAGTAAGACATAATTCAACACGTCCTGGACTAGGTACCATACCTTCACATAAATAGGCATATAAACCCCTGGAAATAATGGTCTGTGAGGAAGTGGCAATGCTAGAACCTGTACCAAGAAAATAACATGCATCATTGAAAAGAATTAAAAGAATACAGCACGCACTTCATGTATTTTTAGCATGAGATATGACAAAGCCCTAAATTTCGAGTCTCACAAATAAATCATCCAAAAGTAAAACTTTAATCAAACAAGAAAGCAAGAAATGGGTAAGCACCGTTAAATCTTACAAATAGATCGAATGATGAGCAAATAAGAAGCCTACAAGAAACGAGTTTCAGAACCTCCACTCTCAGGAAGTCTTTAAAAAGAGTTTCAATGAAAACTACATTGCACTCATCCCAAAGAAGAATGGTGCGAAAGAACTCAGAGACTTCAGACCAATCAGCCTGATGGGAAATGTGTATAAGTTTATTTTCAAAATTCCCACAGAAAGGTTAAAGCAGGTGATGCCAAAGCTAGTTGATACACAACAGATGGCCTTTCTGAGAGGAAGGCAGATTACTGATGTTGTACTCATCGCAAATAAGGACTTAGACTCGAGGTTGAAAGACAAGACCTCTGGAATAATGTGCAAACTGGATACTGAGAAGGCTTATGACCATGTCAACTGGGAATATCTGATTGGAATACTACACAAAATGGGCTTTGGGATGATATGGATTAGATGGATGAGGTTCTGTATTAGTACTTCAATGTTGATCAATGGTTCTCCAGAAGGCTTCTTCCCCGCTAGTAGAGGTTTGAGACAACGTGACCCACTCCGGCCATTTCTATTACTTCTAGCCATGGAAGGAGTGAATAGTATGTTCAAACAAATCATAGAAATGAACAGATAAGGGTCTTTAATGTGGCCAAAGAGGGGAGCACTACAGTGGAAGTCACTCATCTGCAATATGTAGATGACACCTTGATCTTTTATGATGCAGAAGAAACTAAAGTATTTGAGAGTAATCCTTATACAACAACTGGTAGACATTCTGGGAGTGGAAATAGGCCAGTTACCATCAACATACCTGGATATGCCTTTGGGAGCTCAAAGCAAATTCCAAGAAATTTGGAATAGGGTGGTGAAGAGATGTGAGAAAAGACTGTCTAGATAGAAGTCGCAATATTTATCCAGACGGTTTTGATCAACTCTGTGTTAGATGCAAACCAACTTATCTAATGTTTGTGTCTCCACTTCCTACCAAGGTGGAAGAAAGAATAGATGCATTGAGCTTGAGGAGAAACTTTTTGTGGCAAGGTGAGAAAGAGTATAAAGATTTTCATCTAGTTAATTGGAAAACTTTGCTTTTGTCTAAAAGCAAAGAGTATAAAGATTTTATCATTTTGCCTCTCTACTTCTTTGGAGGTAGTGGTATGGTCTGTGTACATTTTACCCTCCCTAGAACCCACTAGGTGGGAATTCACTGGGTATGTTGTTGTTGTTGTTGCTTTTGTCCAAAGAGCAAGTGGACTAGCAATCAGAAATTTGAGGAAGCAGGACAGGAGTCTACTCACGAAATGGCTTTGGAGATTTCCTTGTGGGGATTTCCTTTAGAAGATCAGGCACTTTGGGGGAAGGTGATCCAAGCCAAATAAGAAAAGAAAGGGCCCTGGAAGACTAAAGAAGTAAGTTCTACTAATGGAACCAGTTTGTGGAGATCAATTAGGAATCTATGGCATGGTTTCTTTTTAAAAACTGGTTTCGAGGTGGACAATGGTAGGAAAATCAGATTTTGGGGAAGATAAATGGATAGGAACGGAAGCCTAAAATTGTTGTCCCAGATATCTACCCACTAAATCAACAACAGATGTCTACACTTCAGGAAGTTTGGACTGAACATGGATGGAACCTGACCTATAGAAGATTGATGCAAGATTGGGAGATAGAGCGGTTACTAAGTTTTCATGGCACAATTGATCAGTTTTCAGGCCTCAAGGAAGGAGAAGACACCTTCATATGGAATTGCCAGAGTAAAGGTTGCTTCACTATCAATTCTGCCTATAGAGATATGAACCAGTTGGGAAACCAAGTCAGTTATTTACCTTGGAAACTAATGTTGAAGGTGAAAATCCCTTACAAAGTATTTTTGTCTTCACTTGGCTGGTGGTGAAAGATGTTGTCCTTACACAAGAAAATCTTACGAGGAGGGGATTCTAGATGTTTCTAAGGCGCTTCCTTTGTGAGCAGTATGCAGAGACAATCAATCATTTGTTTCTACGCTGTAAAGTGGTTGGCAAGATGTGGAACCTATTTACTAGCTTCAGAGGCATAAGTTGGATTGTTCCTGAAAGAACAGAACAGGCTCTTCTACGATGGAATTCGGAAGGTAGTGGCAGCATTGATATGAGCAGATAGAGAATTATCCCAACCTACCCTTTAGAATCCATCGTATATTACCAAACCTCCAACCTAGCATTAACTCTGTCCCAAGTCTCATCAATCAATATTATGCCATGGGCAAATAATAACATACACCATGGCACCTCATCTTGAATAAATTGAGTCAACTCATCCATCACCAAGGAAAATAGGAAAGGGCTAAGAACTGATCCCTGGTGCAACCCCATCTCAGCTGGGAACTCCTCCCACTGTTCTAACCTGAGACTTGGCCCTATCATACATGCCCTTTATCGCCCTAATATAAGCCACTGAAACACCTTTAGCCTCTGAGCACCTCATGAGGGCATCCCTCGCAACTATGTCATAGGCCTTTTCAAGATCAAGGAACACCATATGTAAGTCCCTCTTCTTTTTCCTATATTTCTCCACCAGTCTCCTCACAAGATGGATTTCTTCAATAGTTGATCTTCCCCACGTGAATCCAAATTGGTTCTCGAAAATGGACACCCCTCTTCTCACCTTCGTCTCCACCACTCTCTCCCAAACCTTCATAATGTGGCTTAGCAACTTAATATCCTTGTAATTGCTATAGTTTTGGATATCAACCTTATTCTTGTACAATGGAACCATTTTACTCAACCTCCATTCATCGGGCACTTTTGCAGTCTTAAAAATAACATTAAACAACTCAAATAACCACTCCATACTGGCCTTGCCTGTGCTTTTTCAAAATTCCACTAGAATCTCATCCGGATTGGTCACTCTTCTACTACTCATCCTACTAATAGCACATTTAACCTCCTCAACCTTAACGCGCCTATCGTATCCAAAGTCCCCAGGTCTCTCAGAGTGCTACAACCTAATTAAGGCAACAAATCACTAAAAAAGTTGCTCATCCTGTGATTTTGATGTTGTCTGATGATCTAAGAAAGTCAGAACGAAATTCTTTACTACGAAGACTTGGACCAAAAAATCTTCAACTCTCATTTCATTAAAATGATAATGCTAACTAAAGCTTCTATAGCATTAAAAGAGTTTCGCATTGATGTGAGGTTGTCCGAAGATCCTAAGACTAAAAAATCTCCAATAACCATTTCATTAAAATGATAATGTTAATTGAAGCTCCAATAGCATTAAAAGAGTTGCTCGTTGATGTAAGGTTGATTGAAGATCTTAGGAGTCAAATCAAGGCTCTTTAATACTATGACATGATTAAAAAAGTCTACAATACTATTCTTTTTTCCCAAACGAAATGGCAGGGTTTGAAGTACAAGGACCATAGCGTCTTATAACAAAATCATTCTTTTGAGGCGGAAGAGCATCAAAAGATGTTCTTTGAAAACAAAAAAGTTGAAGATCTTCACAACACTGTATGAGGACAATTCAAGGTAGGGAAGACCCTTTACTAAAGAATAATGACTATGCGAGTAAGCTAGAAAATATAACCTTTGTGATCCACCCCTTTATTTTAAAAGCTAACTAATTGAAATCTCATCAAATGCGGTCATGTTTGCATCCATGTGTAGAAATTTGAATAATAATGATTAAAATCAAGCCACAACTACCCAACGCAATTTAGTTTATGGGGTTCAAGTGTAAATTGAAGTAAGTGTAATTAGACATGTAAATCTAATTGTTTTTGTTTTCCGCTCGAATGGTAAACTAACCGTTAGGCAATCTTCAGGCCTAAATACAGTGGGAACAATAGCTGCAGAAGCCTTTGAATCAGCATTTCCACCTTCTCTTTCGCCTTCAGCCTGCCTGGCCTCGGAATTCAGTTCGGACCCATCAGTAGAATCCAAACAAAAGAATCGCCGATACAAATAGGGGCTTGAACATCTTAGCGAAACCAAAACCTGAAGCAATGGCGTATTCGACTCAGTGCCACGCCGAACTTGAGGGGTAAACGCCGCGTGGAAACGACATGAGGATGTCAGAACCTTCAACATGGGTACCAATAATGGAACTAGTATGACGTTGGGATGCTGATGGCAAAATGGGGGTTGACGAATCGTATCCTAGTTTGGCTTAGTTCAAGTAGGAACTGAGAACTGCCATTGACAAGCTTAGTGGAGGAACCTGTTTTCTGTGACTCCGAGCTAAAACCCCTCTCTAAACCCTCTGAAGCTAAACAAATTACCGATGTTGCCAGATTTTCCTTTAAATTACTGTTTTAAATTCATGGGCTCTAGATTTTCCTTTGAAAATGAACTTCTGTTCCTTTTATGTGTATTTTAGTGTCCAAATATTACGTGTGCGAAATGTTTTAATATAATTATGGTCTCTCAAGTAACTGTATCCATCATAAAAAAAAATACAATGAAACACTGTTTTTTTTGTTTTAACTAAAATATTTTACTCAAATTATTATTAATAATTTATTAATAAATACCTAGCTTTTATTTGATGATATGTATATGTATATGTATAACACTTAACGTGAATAAATAATTTTATTATAACAAAATTTAAATCAAGCATTAGATTAAAAGGATTATATTTTGGATAAAAAATACAAGTTATTGTAAAAAAAATTGGGTCTCAACCTTGGTTCTCAACTAAATATGAGCTAATATTTAAGATGCTAATTATATTTATCGGAGATTCTTTTGCTAATTCAAAGAAGCAAATGAAGAACAAAAGAAGAAAGATGTTGATAAATGAATGGAAAAGCTTGAGAAAATCTTCAGCAGAATAAATGAAGAAAAATACTTGAGAAATGATGAAGAGAAAGGGAGAGCATAGATTTTAATTGATTATATATCGGATTGATTCTTTGAAGATGAGTTTTTCAAATTTAGACTAATTTTTCAAGAAGAAAAAAATTTACACTCACAAAATTTCAATCTTTTTTTAAATACATTCTTAGACACAACTTCAATTTCTAAATTTCTCTTTCTAATTTAACTTCAAATACTATTTAATTCAAATTCATATTTTTTAATGTCCAAATATTTATTAAGTATTAGAAAAATCAATCCGGCACTATTTTCTAATATATAAAAGAGCCTAGGAAGTAGGTCAGGGTCGTCATGCCTGCTTCCAAGGGCAAATAGGTCATTTCATAAATTTCTCCCTCGATTGTTTATTACACCGCCTCTCATGAAAAAATTTTATCACAGTATTGTTCATTCTTTACACCAAAAAAAACCTTCGCTGCTCCACCATCACTTGTTCTTCTTCTTCTTTCTTGCTTGTATTGTTGCTTCTTTATCTTTCTTTCTTCTAAATTTCAACTTAGGTTTTCTCTCAGAACATCAATTTCACAAAACCTGCTAAATCTTGGTTTTTAGCTCTTGGAATCTTCACTTTTGGTTTGTATTGCCTTTGCATGTTCTTCAAATTTTGTTGTTTTTATTTTTTGTGAAGTTTGTGGTTCCTGTTGTTTGATTTTTGGTTTGTACACCGCCTCTTCTCAGAAGCTTCTCCTCACATGAAGCTGCAATTGTGTTTCCGTTCCTGCTTTTGTTTCCTCTTTGAGGCGTGTGACATATAATTCTACATCTTAGTTGAATTTGTAATTTTTTGTTGTTCTATTGAATTTTTGTTACTTTTCAGCATGAATTATAGTTAGATTATGTAGAATTGGGATTTAGGAGCTGTGTAAAAAGGAAATTCATTATTTTTTGAGTTTGTTTTGCTATTATGATGATTTTTCCCTTGTTTATGATCGAAAGTGTGGAGAATTGATGCCGGAGTATTAGGAAATTTGTTGTTTTTTTTTATTGTGAATTGAGTTCATGAAATACTATGATTTTGGTTGTTGAAGTGAAACGGTCGAGTTGAAATTTTGTTGCTTTTCTGCTTGAATTAGTGTTTTAGTTATGAGTATATGTTGTTTTAAATTTTTTGTGATAAAGTGAGTTTATGAAATATTGTGGTTTTACAGGGAGGATTCAAGATATGAGTAGATTAATGGAATGGTTAAAGTGGAATTGTTAAACTGAAATTTGATAACTTTACAACTTAAATTTGTGTTTTATGGTGAGTAAGAAGAGAGGAGTTAGTTCACTAATTAAAGTGAGACTACTTAGCTGAAAGTTGTGTTGTATTTACTTAAGGTTTTGTTCTAGGCTTCGTTATTCATTGTGTGGGAAGAAAAGAGATGAATATATACTTCAAAATAACTGAAAAACTCCCACGAGAAATGCAAAGCCTTTAACACTTAGGTTTCCTATTCACTTTCACAGCTCATGTATTCACCTCAAATTTTGTGTTTAGCTTATTTAGTCTTCAAATCATGTTGATTATTAGTATCTTACTAAAGCACGGGAGCTTTAATGTGTACTGATTACCCCGGTTGCTTGTGTATTTAGTGAAGGTTTTGTTCTAGGCTTTGTTATTCGTTGTGTAGGAAGAAAAGAGATGTCAATAATGAAGATTGTTCTGTTTACGCTTTACGTCATGCACTTATGTGGTAACAAAAACAATATGTTCACGACATACACTTCAAAATAACTGAAAACTTCCCCAGACAAATGCAAAGCTTTCAATACTTCTACCTACAGACAATCGCCCAGACTAATACTTTTGATTTCCCTCTTAAGTTCTTCAAAACTTGTATAGGTTCAAAATAGTTTTGAATAAAGCAGTTTAGGACGTACAAAAGAGAACACGGGCAGATTTGAACTATCTTTTTCCCCCTTGCATTCTTCTTGGAGGATCAATAATTTTTCCACCGGCTTTCCGAGCCTAACCCTTGAGCTCCAAACTTCTATGTTGTTATCACTCTTCTTATAAAGGAACAAAACTATTCTTTGATATGTTCCTATATCAAGTGGCACAATTTTAACTTCGTTTTCAACTGTATTCTCCTTATTTGAAGAACTTGGGTAATCCCTTCATCTTTTTGAAGGTACTGAATGCAACTTGGAAAGCCAATATTTCTTCCTATGCGAAACTTACAGATGGTTCTCTTTATATTCGAGGGTTATGTTAATGGCCTATTTGAACTCTTAACTTGAACTTACATGCAGTTCTTCATTTGTAACCAGCAAATTGAAGCATGTTAGTCGATTTTAAAAAGCCTTTTCAGTTTCCATTAGTTGATGAACAGCTTGTGGGTGTTCTTTTGATTTTTTTAGATGGGTCTGATAACTCATCCCAGGTAAATGCATTTCAAGTTTTCTCTTCTTTACCATGCATGACCTTGGTGTACCAGATTGTCTAACAAACTGAATTATTTTATTCTCAGCCATTGGTTGTTTATGTCTGGAAGAATGCATTCTGGTATGTTATTTGGCATAATTGCAGTTACAAGATAATAAACTTAAGTATACTATGATAACTTTTGTTTGTTTTTTCTCTAGCTTTATATCTTCAAACTGTTATTGATGTTGTAGTTTATTAGGGGTGTTAACCACCAATCGGATGGTGATTTTTTTTCCACAGCTGGTGCTCAAGTTGATAGTTAGAACTATAACAGGTTTGCTCACCCATTTCTCATATCTTCTCTGCTTCCAGGTATGTGCAGTTCTTAACACATTTACTCATCTTGTGAACTACATCTCAGCCGGTTAATAGTTTTGAAAGGGGGAAAGACACAGTTACATCTGTTCGGTTCAATCCAGGGAAACCTAATCTTTTGGCAACATCAGCAAGGTTTTCATTCATCGACACTACATAGCCTTTTTTCCTTCTCTTTATTGTTTGTTGGGAAAGGATTGAAGGCCTTCTTATAAGTTTCCTACCCTGATGCATAACTGAATCTTTTGTTTTAACTTACTGCTAATTGTTTTTTACTCAAGGTAGTCAATCTATCATTGTTAGTTCATATTTTTATATGTGATGCTCCTTTTCTTTAAGGTGATTAATGTGTAGGTCGTTTCCATGATCTCTTCTTTTTTATACTTGCACGAGTCTGCATGTTTCGATGATGTAGTGTACATGTTCAAAATGGAACCATCTATTAGATTCAACCTTTCTCAAGTTAAATGTCTCTTATTCTTTTGAAAATCCACTGGTATGTGCATCTATTGTAATGTCTTGGACAAACATATAAGTAGTAGTTGCATACTTGCAGCTTCTTTGATCCCCAAATTAAACTTAATTAATATTAGTAACTGTACATGAATCTTCCCAACATTTATGAAAAGATAATAAAAATGTTGCATCTGTAAAGGTGTTCTGAAGAATAACCTTGTGTTAGATGGTTTTGCTTCTAGTACTTGGAAAGTTCGAGCTTTTTGCTCTTTTTCTGGTACTCATGAATGGTCTTCTAGAATAGCAGATGCCAAGCTTGTTAACTCTAAGATATTATTGTAATTTCAGCAGCTGTCTGCATAAGAATTGGTGCTCACATATTCCCAAGTGTTATCCGATTCTTGGCTTACAACTACTGATTGTGTGGTATTTGATCTTTCTTGCAGTGATCGTAGCATAATCATTTATGATTTTTGGCTCTCTACACCAGCTAGAAAGGTTATTATGAGGGTAAGCAGCACAATTGTTTCTGCGAAAATTAATGCTAAAGAATAACTGTGCTCATTTTGGTAAAATGCTAGCCCATAAGCTACTTATTTATATAATATCTGAGCGATTGAGGCGATCCATTTCTTTCAAGCGTTGAATATCTTTTGAATGGGACCTGCTTTACTAATTCAGCTATTATGAAAAACAAGCCTATGTTACTAATCAATAATCAAACTAATAAGGTTGCACTTACCTTATCCTTTTTCACTGCAAACTCTGTTGGCCTTGTTATTTTTCTTGTTTCTCACATTTAGGACACTTGCACTGACAACATCATTTCCTAGAGTAAACATAAAAATCTTCAATATTAGGTATGTGAAAAGGGAGCCTTAGTATCTTTAAGCCGAAAGGTGATTTCTGACTTAATATCTCTTCTTGCAGACAAAAACTAATTCTATTGCATGGAATCCCATGGAGCCAATGAGTTTTACTGTTGTGAATGCAATTTGTTCTCCTTTAATGTATCTGGTGGTGGTCTCTCATAATTCAAGTCATGATACTTCTGTTTTTACTTCCTTGATCACTCATTCCTGATTCCTCTTAGCAATAAACGGTTTTGTTATTCCAGTGCTGTTTGTTTCAATTTCTGTTTTCCTTCTATGCACAGTTTATCACAATTATGCTATTATTTGGCCCACGCTAGCGTGGGCTTCTACATCTAGTATATAGATATTGGGTTAGTACAAAAGTAGGACAATTTATAATGTACCTAATTTCTAAATTCGTTGGTCTTTCACAAGTATGAAAAGAAACACGTGAAACTACACAATATACTATTCAACTATTATTTGTGTTTCACCCATAGTTTGTTGGTTTGTATATCATTATATGTTGCTCTTTAAATTTGTGCTTTATTTGTGGATCACCCTAATTGACTAAGCAAGTATCCCCAATCATCTAAACTATTAATTTTTCGAACTTGTGTTTATCTGCAACTCACTCAACTAACCGAGCTAGTACATCTATTCTTTTAGAAGGTTAGCATAATGTAAGTTTATAATACTCTATGCTTTGATTCAGATTTAGCACAAAAAGAACAAATCAAAAAATTTCTATCCCAATGTTCCACGAGATAGTTCACGAGTAGTGAACCCAGTCCATGAATTGTAAATCAAATCAAAATTTAGTTCTTAATGAATCATAATTCAGTTTACAACTCGTGGTATTATTTCAGTAGTCATGAGATGACTTGTGAAAAGCATGCCCTAAAGTAGTGACCTCCCAGGTTACCATGATTCATTGTACAACTCATAGTATGAACTAGAGTCGTACTGTCGAGCAGTAGAACCTAGTCCGCAAGTTGACAATATTTTCTTCAAACTACATATCAATATCAAGACTTGTGAAATAAGTTTACTATCCAATTGTGACTCGTGGAATTACGGTTTAGAAATAGTCTAAAAAAATTTTTAGGACCATAAGCCAAACCATGACTCGTGGTATAAAAGTATGAGTAGTACAACTCGTGAGACACAGTTTCAGCAAATTCTAAGCGGTTTTTAAAAGGGCAATTTAGTTTTTCTCTACCTTTTTATGTCCTAAACTACGTCATTTTATATCTATAAAGGGAGATTAATAATCAATCAACCGATCATCTTCCATAACCTTCGATTAAACATCTAAATTAGAATGAAAGAACTTTATCCATTTTCTAAGACTAGGGCTCATCCTCAAACCTAATTCTCAAGCTTTCAAACCATTTTCTCATGCAATCAAGTATGTGAGGTTTTAGCAAGGATTTTCTTTCACTTTTATGCCTAAAACTTCATATTTTCATGACTTTATGATTTATAACTCATACCCAACT
>NW_025891717.1:0-1914 GCF_002878395.1 Capsicum annuum
CTCACATGGGGGGTATACCAGCTCCAAATCCTGGCGGTTACTTGGATTGGAGGCTTGGCCGCCGAGCACCTTAGGCGGATTTCACATAGCTGTGGAATTACAATTGTAGGGTATTCCACCTTGATCAACCGCATTACATTGGTATTGAAAACTATTACATTATGCCCATGTGTTTTCAAATAATTTGACATGAAACTACTTTATAATGGCTCTCGCCTATATTGTGTAAAAATCTTATGTTTTAGTTTTGATTTCTCCGCGTACCAGTACTTTTGTATTGACCCCCTCTCCTCCCAGCTTCGGAGGCACAATCTAGGGGTCCAGATAACCAGCAGATTTCCTTCCGACAGATCGCAGAATCAAGTGGTGAGCCTTCTATATTTTGGAAGGCCTAATGTCTGCAGTTTAATTTATCATTATTAGTTTTGGGTCTACTAGGGGCCTTGTCCCAGTTTTCAGATAGACAATTGTTTTAGTCATGTAGTAGAGATTTCACAGACGTTATAGAGATGTTGTGTTGAGATTTTGGGACATTATTCCCCATCATTTCTTTCGCATGATTCTTGACCATGTTTCCGTTATATTGTGTATCTTCCGTATTTCTCTTATCATATGAATTATGTGCATGATTACCAGACAAATAGGGGCATTTCGGGCCTCATGGTTAGGAATACTCGTCACGGCCAGGGCCCCGGTTCGGGTTGTGACAACTACGAATTAGATAAGATGATGACTGAGGCAAAGCACAAATATGAACAAGTGAATGGTTTACATCTCAAAGTGTTTTTGGTAGTCTTCCTTTGTTTGTGTTTAGATATGTCTCTAGTGCAATACCTAATCTTTTTCAATTACAAACGTTTTTTTTTTTTGCTCAATTTTGTTATAATGTCTTAAGAAAAAGATCCCCAAAAGTGCAATCTTATTTTAGGTGGTATGAAATTCTGCTACAAAGAGATCAAGTTTCATATGACCTGATAGATTGTTTTTTTTATCTAAATTCTCTATCAAGTAATTTAGATTCTGATTTTTTCATAATTTTTCTTCAAGTCTTATCGATTTCTGAATTGTATTTTAACTACATTAAGCAAGTTGTTTATTGGCCACTTCATATGTTAAATATTAACTATTCTCATGTGATTCATATTAAGTGTTCGATTATGGACAGTTGTGTATTTGTTGTTTGTTAACTGTCTTTTATTTGTACATTATCAAGTGTTAAACATAAGAGACTTCCAAAATGCAACTTTGAACTTTTGCAGTCGACAACAACAACATATCCATTATAATTTCATCAAGTGGGGTTTGGAAAGGGTAGATTTTATGCAGAAATGACGATTTGATTAAGAAAAATTTAACTACTTGGAGAAATCTCGAATGCTGGATAGAGGAGGTAGTATCAAACTTGATTGTTCTATAAGAACCATTAAGGGTGTCTTTGGCGATTCGCAAAGGCAAGACACACCAACTTTAATCTTCTGGTACATATTTCTCTACCTCTTTAATTTTGTCAAAATTATTTACTGAACAACTTTTGACAGTCTAATTGGTAATTTTGTATACCTTTTATTTTGATTATGTTTGCATATCTTATTCATTAATTGTTGGGAATAATGTGGTCTTGCTCTGTCAAATTTTGCATTTGGGGTTTCTTTATTTATTAGTACATTGATTTTTCAGTTAAAGTTGTTGTCATGTGACCGGAAGGTCATGGGTTTAAGCCTTTGAAATATACTTTGGCGGAAATACAAGAGAAGGTTGCATACATTACACCCTTGTGGTGGGGCCCTTCCCTTGACCAAGCGAATAGCGGGAGCTTTAGTGCACCGGGCTGCCTTTTTTTCGGTTAGATGTTGTTGGCAGACCGATTGTTAATTTCTGAAATGTTTGCAGATCTGCATGTCCTGAGCCTTATCG
>NW_025891718.1:0-7106 GCF_002878395.1 Capsicum annuum
GGTTCATTTTCTAGATTAGAAATATACCGGGTATTATAATATCTCCCCCTTAAAAACATTCGTCCTTGAGTGAGACTTACTGAAATGGGGATAGACGATAAACTAGAGTACGTGCAAGACATACACTACTGGAACATGATCTCATGACAGACATGACTGATAAGCTAAACATATCATGCTGGACATGCATATCTGATGTATGAGTAACTGATTCATGAATGCATAATTGAGATTTCTGATAACTGAGTTCTTCCAATGAGAATGCATATTTGATGCATGATTATACACTAGACTGATACATGAATGCATGACTGAATATGCAATGGTACTTGATACCAGATTTGTGATGAAATGTGAGCATGAACTGAATACCAAGTTGTATAGAATACTGAACGGGAAACTGAATAAGCTTAAGGAGAACTATTACCTTGAGCTTGATCTGGATTAGCGGAGAAGAGGTGAGGATACTTGGTATGCATGTCTGCTTTTCTTACCAAGTATCTCCCTTAATGGACTAATTTCGCCAAAGAACTTTGACTAGAGGGACTTCTTTGTTCCTCAGTCTGCGAGTCTGATAGTCTAGAATTTTGATCGAAATTTCCTCATAGAAGAGATTGTTCTAACTGTCAATGCTCTGAATAGGGACTACGACTGATGGATCACCTATACACTTCTTGAGAAAATAGACATGAAAGACTGGATGAACTGAGGCTAGATCTGAAGGCAATTCGAGCTCATAAGCTACCTTGTCTAAGCAACTGAGAATCTTGAAGGGACCGACATATTGGGGACTGAGCTTTCCCTTCTTGCCAAACTGCTTCACTCCCTTCATGGGAGAGATCTTTAGATAGACATAGTCATCGACCTCAAACTCGAGATCCTTTCTACGAATGTCAGCATACAACTTTTGTCGGCTCTGAGCGCACAGAGTCTTTTTCTGATTAACTGGACATTCTCTAAGGCATCGAATACTAAGTCAGGCCCTATGACTGAGGCCTCACTGACTTCGAACCACCTGATTGGAGATCTGCACCTCCTACCATAGAGAGCTTCAAATGGAGCCATTTTAATACTGAAATGATAGCTATTGTTGTATGCAAACTCAATCAAAGACAAGTGGTCATCCTAACTTTCCTTGAAATCAATTGCACACTCCCTTAGCATATCTTCAAGAGTCTGAATGCTCCTTTCTGCTTGAACATCTATCTGAGGATGAAAAGTTGTACTGAGATAAACTTGGGTACCAAGACCCTTTTAGAATGCTTTACAGAAGTGAGAGGTGAATTAGGTACCTCTGTCTAAGATGAGAAATAATAGAACACCGTGTAATCTGACCAACTCCCTGATATAGAGCTTGGCATAATCTTTGGCTGAAGAAAAGGTATGGACTAAAAGGAAATGGGCTGACTTGGTCATTCTATCTACAATGACCCAAACTTAATCATGTTGATGATGAGTTCGAGAAAAACCCATCACGAAGTCTATGTTCATTTCTTCCCACTTCCAAGTAGGAATGGTGAACTCCTGCATGGAACTACTAGGTTTTTTATGCTCTATCTTAACCTGCTGACATGTAGGGCACTTAGCCACAAATTCTGTAATATCTCTCTTCATCCCACTCCACCAATAGATCTCCCGTAGGTCGTGGTACATCTTAGTAGACCCTGTATGAATAAAGTATTGTGCACCATGCACTTCTGCAAGAATTCGCTGCTTTAAATCATCTACACCTGGAACACAAAGACAACCCCGACAACTAATGACACCATCTCCCCCTTGGGAGACAACCTCTACTTTCTGATATTGAACTGACTCTTTTAGCTTTACAAGTCTAGGATCCCTGTCTTGCTTTTCTTTCACCTCGAAAACTAAAGATGACTCTAAAATATCCTGAACACATACACCACTCTCTGAAGAATCGACTAAGTGAACACCTAGTCTGGTAAGCTAATGGATTTCCTGAGTTATTTTATTCTTGCTATCCTCAACGTGAGAAACACTACCCATGGAGAGTCTACTGAGAGCGTCGGCCATAACATTGTCCTTGCTTGAATGATAAAGGATACTCATGTCATAATCTTTCAAGAGCTCTAACCACCTTCTCTGACGAAGATTGAGATCTTTATGAGAAAAGACATATTGGAGACTCTTATCATCTGTGAAGACATCTACATGAACTTCGTATAGATAATGCCTTCAAATCTTTAAGGCAAATACTACGACTGCTAACTCAAGATCATGAGTAGGATAATTCTTCTCATGGGTCTTTAACTGCCTGGATGTGTAGGCTATGACCTTACCATGTTGCATGAGGACACAACCCAGACCTACTCTGGATGTATCACAGTATACTACGAACCCATCTGAACCATCTAGAAGAGCTAAGCTTGGAGCTGAGGTGAGTCGAGTCTTCAATTCCTGAAAACTCTTCTCACAAGGATCTGACCACTAAAACTTGACCTTCTTCTGAGTCAATTTGGACATGGGGGATGCAATAGAAGAAAATCCCTCAACAAACCGTCTGTAATAGCCAGCCAAACCCAAGAAACTCCTGATATCTGATGGAGAGATAGGGTGAGGCCAGTTTCTTAACGCTTTGGTCTTCTGAGGATCTACTATAATGTCATCACTGAAAATAATATGGCCAAGGAATGCTACTGACCTTAGCCAAAACTCGCACTTACTAAATTTAGCGAATAGCTGGTGATCTCTGAGAGTCTGAAGAACAATTCTGAGATGGTCTGAATGATCACGCTCTATGCAAGAATAGACCAGGATATCATCTATGAAGACTATGAAGAATATGTCCAAGTACTGCTTGAACACACGATTCATCAAGTCCATGAAAACGGCTGGGGCATTGGTAAGACCAAAGGACATAACTAGAAATTCGAAGTGACCATACCGAGTACGAAAAGTTGTCTTCGAGATGTCACATTCTCTAACTCTGAGCTGATGATAGCCTGATCTGAGAACTATCTTGGAGAAAAAATTAGCACCCTAAAGTTGGTCAAACAAGTCATCTATTCTGGGAAGAGGATACTTGTTCTTGACTATAATTTTGTTGAGCTAACGGTAATCAATACACATCCTGAGAGAACCGTCTTTCTTGCACATGAATAAGACTGGTACACCCCACGGGAAAATATTGGGTCCAATGAACCCCTTATCTAAGATATCATTCAAGTGATCCTTCATTTCTTTGAAATCTGGTGGTGCCATTCTATATGGTGGATAAGAAATAGGCTGAGTATCTGGAATAAGGTCAATGTCGAAGTCTATTTCCCTTTTGGGAGGAATGCCTGGAAGATTTTTGGGAAAGATATTTGAATATTCGTTAACCACTAGGATTGATTCAAATCTAGGAGATTCAGAACCAGAGTCTTTAACATGAACGAGATGATAAACACGTCCCATAGAAATTATTTTCCTTGCCCGAAGGTAGGAAACAAGCCGATCTCTGAAAGATGAAGTGCTACCCTTCCACTCTAGGACGGGCTTATTTGGGAATTGAAATTGAACTATCCTATTTCTGTAGTCGACCATGGCATAGCAGGAATGAATCCAATCCATGCCGAGAATGACATCAAAATCAGTCATCTCTAACTCGACTAAATCTGCTGATGTGGCTTTCTGAAATATCATAACTGGGTAGTTCCTGTATACCTACCGAACTATAATGGTTTTGCCCACTGGGGTAGAGACTGAAAAGGGCTCTGCTAAAATTTCAGGACTGATTCCAAAATTGCCTGCTATATAAGGAGTAACAAAAGACAAGGATGCACCTGGATCTAGCAAAGCGTAAACATGAATATGGAAAATCTACAATGTACTAGTAATGACATCAGGAAAATTTTCTTGATCTTGTCGGGTCTAAAGAGCATAGAGTCTGTTTAGGCGTTGCCCACTAGTAGCACTGGAAGTGGCACCCTACTGATTTGGGCGACTGGACTGGACTATGGAATGATTCTGCTGACCCTGTAGACCTGACTACAGACACTCTCTAATTCTATAGCCTGGATTACCACAACCGAAACAAATATCACTACCAGCTCTATAGGTACCCTTGTGATTCTTACCACAAGTCTGACACAGGGGATTAGTTCGAGCACTGCTGACACTGCCCTGAGACTTAAATCTTGGTGCTCGATCTCTGTTGCCGTCTCTGAATTTCAGCACTGGGGCACTGACGAAGAAAGAATTTGGAAATATTGGCTTAGGACGGAACTACGAACGATTTTCTTCTTCTGATTTGGGTTGAGCAAAACTAAAACTGCTTGATTTTCCTCTCTTGCTCTGCCTCTCCCTAGTCCTAATTTTCTGCTCTTCTATTTGCTGAGCATGGGTCATGAGCCTGGCTAAAGTCATATCACTGTTCAGCATTGCAGTCCTACACTTATTTACTATGCTATCATTCACTCCTGACATGAACTTCTCATCTTAGCCCTGTTGTCTGCAACCACATGAGGGGCATATCTGGCTAGCTGAGTAAATCTGAGAGAATACTCTTTAACCATCATATTTCCCTGCCTGAGGTTGATGAACTCAAGAACTTTTGCCTCCCTCAGCTCTTGGGGAAAGAACCTGGCTAAGAAAGCCGTGACAAATTCCTCTCACTCTATAGGACCTGCACCATCTACCCTCTCAAACTTCCACTTTTTGTACCAAGTATGAGCAACATCCTGTAACTAGTATGTAGCTAACTTGGCACTCTGACAAAAAGTAACTCCCATGATGTCTATGACCTTCTGGACTTGGTCAATGAATTTTTGAGGGTCTTCATCAGACTTAGACCCGAAGAAAGATGGAGGGTTCATTCGGGTGAAGTCTCGAATCCTAGATACGGCTGAGTTAGCCACTGGATTGGCCGGAATAACTAGTGGCCATTCATTTTGGGTAGCCGTAGACTGAGAAAGTATGGTGAATACGGCCCTAAACTCCACATGAGAAACATGTTCGCCCAAAGGATCTTCGGGCTGAGGAGCGGGCTGGTTTCTTCTCTTTGGAGACATATTTTAAAATATGAGAAGAACGGATTAGACTGAGAGTTTAACTTGAGATTATGCTCACTAGCACAACATGAATACTAAAAGACGGGAAACTGTTCCTAAAATATTTCATAGCCTCTTGCACATAAATGTGGCACGCAACACACCCATGCATAAGACTCTATTAGATGCGGCTTTCAGATTTCCTAGGACTCTATTGAACCTTAGGCTTTGATACCAAGTTTATAAAGCCTCGATTTTCTAAACCGAAATGCTATACGGTGCTTATGACCCCGAAGGATCACAAGCTAACCCATGACTGATATTTGTACCTGTACACTGCATAATATACATGTAAAATACGAAAAACATGAACAATAGGCCATAAGGTTTAGCTGAATAGAATATTTGATAAATAATAACATCCATATAGGGTAACAAATACCCAAAACAACTGAAAGCTAAATCTAAAATCTAAACTAAATCTGAAAGCCTCTATATACTGTCTGAAATAAGGAGTTAAAGGAATATGTCTCCAACTAACTCAGTCTAGCAAAACTAAACTGAAATAATGAATGAAATAAAATAATATCATCCTTGAATAGATGAGGACTCACTGCAACTCTGCGACTGGAATGCTACTGCTGATCTGGAACTCGTGTCTTTGAACCTATGGTGTAACATGAAAGAAATCACCATAGCGCAAATGCGTCAGTACGACTGGGAGTACTGAGTATACGAGTGAGGTAGGCTAAATACAAAAGGGTTTACATACATGAACAATGCTAACTGACTGACTGATATGAATGTAAGAGTACAAACATGCATACATAGTAACTAAAATTATGAATATATAATATCTAAATCTGTACGCTAATACATGGTTTACTGTTATCTAACATGACTGATACTAAAATTTTGATAACATGGATGACTGTGTCTGACAGTCCTAAATCTGATGGAACTACCTGAGTTCTGTACTATAACTGAATCGACTGTAACTGACAGTCCTGGTATACTAAAATCTAAAGAACTATCTGAGTTTTTTTACTGAGAATGGGACTGAAACTGTGGGAGGTAGTTGTTTAATCGATATGACCCAATAGTGCATATAGCTAGGTTGGGGTCCAATCTCTGCCCCTACTGGAAAGGTGTCAATACCGCGCTACTGGTAAGGACAGCTGTGAGTGACCCTTAACTGGTAGGTACTCAAATGAGAATGGTGGGAACCCTAAACTGACAAGTTAAGCCACCTCATCAACCCTAATCTGGCAGGTTAAGATGTCTCAACCTACGCTGGCTACGTAGTTCTGGAACACAAGGATGACTACTAAGAATCACACCTTAAACTGCCAGGTAAGTTCCCATCCTTGGGTTCACTCGGTGCTAACTTCTACTCCCATCTGAAGAGACTGAACATGATTTAACTGGCTGTACATGGACTGAGTAACTGACTTCCGTTGACTGACAAAATAGTACTACTATCTGAGAATTTATTGAGATCATGAGATTTCCTGAGTCACATGATTGACTGAGTTTTATAAATCATGGATTGACTGAGATTATTATGATACCGTGACATGGCTCTAAGTACACAACTATATTTTTCGGGTACTAGTACCCCCAAGACTCGATGGAAGGAAACTGACACATATAACTGACTTGATCATTAAATGGAGTCCACAATTCACCATATCATAAGTAGGGGATTTCATACTAAGCATAGTTCTCAACATCTTACGTATGAAAGGGAAATTCAGACAAAATGTGTATACTTGCATAGCTTCAATATCATGCTCAATCTATATCACAAGAATGACGCATATCAATCACGTGGAATTCAAGTGAAATCATAAAGCATAGAGCATGGACTTGTCATTTAAGCACTATTAAATCATGGGACATGAATTCAATCATCCTAGGCCTTTTATCAAACACTTTGCATGCATTCTTTTAATTTAGGTGTATTTTCATGAATTTCCCCATTTTAAACCACATAAAGTTCATGGATTTCAACTAATGAACATATATACTTCATGAAAACACCTTTAGATATCATCTTGAAACTGAAACAACAATCATCAACATGTACATGGTCATATCAGAACTAGACAATCA
>NW_025891719.1:0-4319 GCF_002878395.1 Capsicum annuum
TTTAGCTTCTGCTGCCTAAGGTTGACGATGATGGTGACACCTTATCATCATCTTAACAGCGTGTCATGAATGCCATCACAAAAATTCCTGCAACTTCCATCTTCTGCTTAAGGTTGACTGCTTCCTTGACAGCCTATCACCAGGCTGACAACGTGTCATGGATGTCGTCAACCAAACTTTGTTCTTTATTTGCTTTCGATTTCATGCTTTTTACTTCCTTTATTTGTGGTTCCCCTTCTTCTCTACTTATACTGCAAAATTAAAGTAAACTAATCAAAAATGACTAAAATTGCTCAAGACTTTTCAATTATTTAGAGTTAAAAGCTGCAAATGTGTTAGCATGGGCTCACACATCAACACCCTCAACTTAAACAATTGCTTGTCCTTAAGCAACCAGAGCATAACCAAGAGTATACAAAGTAGAAGTTGGCAACTAACTACTCATATCAGTTCAGATTACATGCACCATCTCCAAGGTCAGTCAAATTAAGAGCAACTATGTCTATTATTGAAAACACCCATGCAAATCACGAGGATCAATATATGGTAAGAATTTTAGCAATAACAACCCAGCACATACCCAAATCACACTATCTGAATAAGGCAGTGATTAGAAACATACCTAGTGTGCCCTCACAACAAAGAAATCCCTTTTTCACTCATGTCAGAAATTACATACATAAACACAGGGATAAATACAAAACTTACTCTCAGAACGAAGTTCCAACATTGCGCATCAAATGCCATAGGCTTGCCCTTATAGTCAATACTCAAGTCGTCAGACAGGTCAGTTAGTATCACTATAGGGATTTTCTTAAGCTTGTAACGTAGGCTAGGGGCTAGTATGATATTCATGGATATTTCATAGTGACTATGCCTACTTGACACTACGCTAAACTCTTGGGGTTTCAACTCCCAACCTTCTTTTCTTCCTCTTTTTTATTGATCACACATGCTCAAGATGGATGAGGTCTTTTCAATTATCATATTATCTTTTTATCATCTTTTACACAACTTTCTTATTTTTTATTCCTTTTTCACTGTACCCAACTTTTTATTATTTTCTTTTATTATTTCTCTCTTCATACTTATTTTGTATCATGCACCCCTATGATAGCCACACTTAACTTAGGCTGTTTGCCTAAGTCAAGGTGCATAGTATCCAAGGAGGACCAGGGCCAAAACAGGTTCATTCTGATGTAAGTGAGAAGGTGAGAGGTGTCATAGAAAAAAATATGCTAATTAGGCTCAAAATAGGGATCAAGAGATATTATGCACATAGGGAAGATCATTTTGGATAAAGTGGGCTAAAATAAAAAATTGCCTATGATCCTTTCCTAACTCCTATCCTATGACCATGGCAAGATTAACAGGGCAAGTTCTAGATTCAACACACAATGAAAACTGAGTAAGACCTTACACACATAAGGCACACAAGTATCTCACACATCACTACTTATCTAGTTCATGCATTTGTTTAACAAAGGTTATTCAGTTGCCAGACTAATGCCATAAAAATATACACCATGGTCACAAACGGATGCAATTCACATAGTAATATATCAAACCAATGGAGAGGTGCTCAAAAATCACAAAAACAAGTTAACTTCCTTAGTTACTTGTATTTCTCTTATTCAACTACAACACATCACAAAATAAGCATAATACGCCTAAACATGACGGCTCTACTAGGAACAAGACTTCAGGGAAAAGAGGCACGGCAACAAAAACCCCAGGAGGACATCAACACCCACAAGTATCCCTAACACCCTCAACGTAAAATCATGTGATGTCCCCAATGCATCAAACCAAAACAAGAGATTTAGAAACATACCTGTGGCACCATGGGTGCGAAGTTCTGATGTCAATCACATAATACGAATATAAATAACAAAATACCTTGGGTTGCCTCCCAAGAAGCGCCTAATTTAATGTTACGGCACGACAATATCCAGTCATCCTTTATCCCTCCACTTTGATGATTTAAATTATTAGTCGATCTTTTGATCTTTACATCTTTTAGGTTTGTTAGGTAAATGTGAGGGCATGATAAGGAATGTTCTATCACGCCACTTCGAAGACTTGAACCGCTTGCCCAATTTTACATCGAACTTTTATGTAGGCTCACTGGGCAACGATGAGGATCTTAAAAAGCTACTAAATGGATATCAATCTTTAAGATTCTTGGCCTTCAAGACTGGGGTTCTAGTATACGCTTTTGGAAAGATAAACTCCAAAATGGAAGAATTTTCCTCCTCATTTTTAAAATTCATCATTTACTTGGGTGGTTCGACTTTCATCACACCCACCAAGCATAATGTTGAAAAGTGGTTCGAATGAGGACTGACTCTCAATTCTGGAGTAGCGTCTCTATTAGTATCTTTACCCTGAAATGGACTACAGTCTTCATAAGGATTGTTCTTGATTTCTTCTTTCAATTATAGTACTATTTCCCCATCTTTGGTATCTTCGTTGATGAATGGTTTGGTTGGTTGGGAAATCTCCAATGGAAGATCAAAATCAAGCTCATCATCAGTATAGGATTCTTTCTCCTCATCTTCACACTCTTTCATTATGTTAAATAATTCCACAGACAAGATATCATCTAAACATAATAGAGAAGAATGCTTTGAATAATTGACCTCTATATCCATCTCCTCATGAATGATTGTCTTCATGTATTGACGCAAATCACATACGATATCATATGTTTATTTCTAGAGATCCAACATTCGTTCAAACATAGCTTCAATACCACTCTTACCGGTGTTTTGTTCTTCCTTTTCTTGACCATAAGACCCATCAAACTCATAAAAAGAACTAGAATTTAGGTTATTTCAATAAGGGGAGGGGGAATTTCAGCAATCACTCCAATGTCCATCTCAACCACCACATAAAGAACAATCATACTCCTGATAAGGTGGAGATAGTGCACACATCTCTCTCCGGAGAGCATATCTACAATCTTGCCAAAAGTGACCATCGCATATGGACATGGATCATCAAGATAAGATATCCAACCACCAAGCTCATGTTCATTCCATGATGCCATAGTAATAAGTAAACTAAAATAAAAATCCAACCAACACAAGAAATAAAAGAATTAGCAAATAAATTTTGGTCATTTTAATTTCAGTGTTTGTCAATCAAGAGTTTATGAAATAACCAGAATTATGTTCACTAGGAATTACGGTACATGATAGATGCTAAAGGTGACTCCATATTCTCACAGTGGTTAGGATGACAAGGTTATCGATGATACGCTCGAATATCTCTCGACCTATTCAAGAGTCTAATTTTCTAATCCTCTCGGACTTAGGGAATCGCTACTCACTGTCCAGATTTTACCTTAAGTTAATCAACCTTCTTATATCTCTAATTATTAAACGAAGTCTTTCTAAGTCCCAGTTGATAATTCACTTCCTACTATTTATTATTTCTTTCTCAAACAAATCAAAGTAGGTACGCTTACTATTTGCAACCAGCAGACTATAATTATAATCTCAGAATTACCAAGAAATCCTAACACCTCTTAAATCTTGAGCATTTAACACCTTATCATGACCTAACCTGAGATCCCATAATCCAGATTAAAGGTGTTTAGTCACTCATGATGCAAGAAACAAGTATGAAAATTGAATTCATAACTGAAAGGATTAACTTACAATGATGAAGAAAATCAAAAGTATACTTTGAATTGAATCACAAAACAAAACTCCAAAATATAGGTTTTCAGAGAGAGAGAGAGAAATATCGTCTATTGTATCTTGTAGGATATGTCCAATCCATAATGATCGAATGAAAAAATAAAACCTAAAACAAGGCTTTAAATAGTTAACCCTAAATAAGAAAATAAAATTAAAGTTCGATTTTCTTTGAAATAGATGACAGCTCTCGTGACGGCCTATCAGGAGTTTGACGGCCTATCACGGACGTCGTCAGCTTCTCTTCAAGTTTAGCTTCTGCTGCCTAAGGTTGACGATGATGGTGACACCTTATCATCATCTTAACAGCGTGTCATGAATGCCGTCACAAAACTTCCTGCTACTTCTGTCTTCTGTTTAAGGTTGACGGCTTCCTTGACAGCCTATCACCAGGCTGACAACCTGTCATGGATGTTGTCAACCGAACTTTGTTCTTTATTTGCTTTCGATTTCATGCTTTTTACTTCCTTTATTTGTGGTTTCCCTTCTTCTCTACTTATACTGCAAAATTAAAGTAAACTAATCAAAAATGACTAAAGTTGCTCAAGACTTTTCAATTATTTAGAGCTAAAAGCTGCAAATGTGTTAGCATGGGCTCACACATCAACACCCTCA
>NW_025891720.1:0-1485 GCF_002878395.1 Capsicum annuum
CCTATATCATATGTGATTATCTACAACTTTACATACTCAGTACATATTTCGTACTGACGTCCCCCACGGGGGACCTGCATTTCATGCTGCAGGCACAGGTACCTCAGCTCATACAGCATACAAGTAGGAGCCAGGATATCTAGCTACTTTTGGTGAGCTCTAGTTTGCTTCAGGGCTTTTCGTGTCATATCCAGTCACTTTTGGTATTGTATAGAAGTTAGTTATATGGCGGGGTGTGTCCCGACCTGAGTTAAACTCTATGTATTGTCTAGAGGCTTTGTAGACCTAATGTACAGTCAAGGCGGTGTCTTGTTAATAGACGTGATGGCTACAATGGCCAAGTATTGTATATACATATATATATGTGCTCGAGCTTATACAGGTGATTATTTCCTTTTATATGCGACATGATGCTGTCCGAATTTCGGGTTGTCAAAGAGGTATGCATGGGAAGTATAAGGTTATAAGATGGTTCTCCCGGACCTCCTCGGTTACGGGTGCCAGTCCACCCCAATAGGATTTGAGGTGTGACAGTGATCGATCGATGACTCTGGTCAAGAGGAACGCAGTACCGTCTCATTATGCAATTGCCAAAAGAATCAATTAAAGATGCATTTGACCCTATGAGAACTCACATTCAATTAAGGTATTAGTCTAACATATGAACTCAATTGAAATTATATATAAATAAATTTTCAACATGTTACAATAGATGTCTTTTTTGTTGGATCAAATTAAATAGATTAGGTAATCTATTGCAATATATTACCCATCTATTGTAAATTATCAAATGGATTAAGTCATATATAGAAATAGATTACCCATCTGTTATAAATTATCGAATATACACTGTCATCTATTGCAGTTGACATTATGAGAACTCACCCCTAGTCCTAGATTAATCAATTAAGGTATTAGTCTAACATATGAGGTAGTAAGAATTGGCTCAGCTCAGAGTGATCAATCGACGACTCTAGTAGGAAGGAAAGCAGTATCGTCTCATCATGAAATTGCCAAAAGACTCAATTAAAGTTGTATTTGACCCTATGAGAACTCACATTCAATGAAGGTATTAGTCTAACATATGAACTCAATTGAAATTATATATAAATAACTTTTCAACATGTTGCAATAGATGTCTTTTCTGTTGGATCAAATCAAACAGATTAGGTAATATGTTGCAACATATTACGCAATTATTGTAAAATATCAAAAAGATTACATCATTTGTTACGACAGATCATGAATCTATTGTAAACTATCAAACAGATTGTAATACCCCATATTTTGGACTAGAATAAAAATCCATCATTCCTATATGTAGACGTTTCAAAAGCCTCAAATTTTATGTAAATTTAGCGTATTAATCAACTATGTAGTGTGGAAATCTATTTGAGCATAAATTTAGATCATAGAGGTTCCCTAACTCAAGTACAAGTTGAAAGCTTTCCTATCGTTCAAGTTTTAGTGCGCGTCAAAACTTGG
>NW_025891721.1:0-3426 GCF_002878395.1 Capsicum annuum
TACCTTCAAGCAGAGTCAAGACAGGAGCTAAAGTCAATTTATCTTTCAACTTCTCAAAACTACCCTCGCAAGCATCAAACCGCAAGAACTTCACCTTCTTCTGAGTCAACTTGGTCGATGAGGAATCAATGGAAGAGTAACTTTCCACAAACCTTCTATAATAACCGGCTAAACCTAAGAAGCTTCGAATATCAGTTGGAGTCGTGGGTCTAGGCCACTTCTTAACCACTGTAACTTTTTGTGGATCCATCATGATCCCTTCACTAGAAATGACATAACCCAAAAAAGTGATAACGTTCAACCAAAATTCACATTTCAAAAATTTGGCATACAACTAATGATATTTTAAGGTTTGTAACACAATGTGGAGGTGATCTGCATGATCCACCTCACTCTTGGAGTACACTAGAATATCATCTATGAATACGATGATGAATAAATCCAGAAACTTACATAAAACCCTATTTATCAAGTCCATAAATGCCGCAGGGGTATTAGTCAAGCCAAATGACATCATCAGGAACTCAAAATGCCCATACCGGGTGCAGAAAGTTGTCTTAGGGATATCCACCTCCCTAATCTTTAACTGATGATACTCGAACCAAAGATCAATCTTGGAAAAGAATTTGGCACTCTGAAGCTAATCAAAGAGATCATCAATTCTCAAAAATGGGTAATTATTCTTTACCATCACCTTGTTCAACTATCGGTAATCAAAAGGAATCGTCCTTCTTATCGCACGAACAAGATGGATGCACCCCACAGGGACACACTAGGATGGATGAAACCCTTGTCTAAGAGATCCTTCAAATGAACCTTAAGTTCCTTCAACTTAGCTGGAGCCATTCTATACTTGGAAATAAAGATAGGACGAGTGTCCAGAACAAGATCAATACCAAAATCAAACTCCCTATCGGGAGGGACAACAACCTCTAGTAATTTACTAGCCACATGAACGGGTGTCAACGAAGGACCCTCTGAGTTAGAATCTTTAATCCAGACCAAATAATAGAGATATCCCTTGGAAATTAATTTTTGGGCTCTAATATACAATATGAACCCCCATTAGGCTCTAGGGAACTTCTTTCCCATTCAATAATTAGTTCATTAGGGAATTTAAACACGACCTAATGGGTCCGACAGTCTAAAGAAGCATAACACGATTGCAGTCAGTCCATCCCTAAAATAAAATCAAAGTTAATCATGTCTAACTCTATCAGATCCACCAGAGTTTCCCTACCACCAATAGATACCATACGCCCTCTATAGACTCTTCTAAAAACCACAGAGTCACCCATCGGGGTAGACGCAGAAAAAGGATCAAAAATACACTCAGGACCAAAACCAAAATATACAACCACAAATTAGGTCACATAAGAGAGAGTGGACCCTGGATCAAGTAAACAGTATATATCACAGAAAAATAGCTTTAACATACCAGTAACGACATTAGGAGATGTCTTAGAGTCTTGATGAGAAGCAAGAGCATATAAGCAATTTCGTCCAGTGTCGGTACCAGAAATAGAAGTGGTACCCTTTGGTGCAGGAGCTGATGACGAGAAACGAAGAACCTTATTGGCCCCAGAAGCAATCCTAGAAGGACAATCATGCTGCATTTGGCCAATCTGACCATAACTAAAACATCGGTTTTTCCCCTTCTCATATTAGCCATGGTGCGGCTGACTACAAAATCTATAAGGAGGATATGATGGAGCGGACTGAGCCCCACAAATATGAGATTGGGAACCCTGTGCCTTGTACCCTCCACCATGCTAAGAAAAATGATCACCTGACGGCTTCGGGTAAGGATTACTAGCTGTAGAGAAAGAACCAGAACTTGCCCACTTTATTTTCGGCCACTCTCCCCCATCTCTACCACTCTGCTATTGGCCTCCACCCTGATCAGAAAATCTAAATTTCTTACTCTTCCTCTCACCAATCTCAGCCTGCTTTTTCTTTTTCTCAACCTGCTGCATATACACCACAAGCCGAGAAATATCTATGTCCTTGTTCAACAAGGTAATTTTACTCTTCAGAATTAACTCATGGGACAACCCAGAGTCAAACTCTCTCATGCTAGACACCAACTCAGGAGAATACCTGGACAACTAATAGAATTTTAAGGCATATTCCTTGACCGACATCCTACCTTACCTCAGATTTACAAATTCTTTCGCTTTCATCTCCCTTAGATCCTGAGAAAAAATGGTATAAAAAGGCACTAGAGAAGTCATCCCACATTGCAGAGTCAACATTATCGCCCCTAGACTGTTCTCACTTCTAATACAATTGGTTTGCCACATCCTTCAATCGATAGACAGCAAACTCTACACCTTTAACATCTAAAGTATGCATAGGATCTTCTCTATCTCATCAAAGAAAGCTTGAGAATCCTCCTTAACCTTAACACCAGTAAAATTTGGAGGACTCAACCTCATGAATTGGCCAACCCTTATGGCCTCAGAAGATGGAGTACTTTGCTCAAACTGAGAAGCTACCAGCTGAACCAACATATGAATAGACTGATGAAACCCAGCGTTCATCACATCAGCCTTAGGAGCTCAAAGAGGGCTAGAGTAAATCAGTGGAACTCCAAAAGGGCAATTAGGAACTGGACCCCTAGACCAGGTCTGAACACCATAAGCAGGGCGTGTCCCATCAATATTATTCTCAAGTAGAACGGAGGAGCTTTCATGAGCTTTAGATTATTGAGGAGGCATGATCTAAAAAGCGAACAAATAGGAATTAGAGAGACTCAAGACCTTAGACTCTACAGCTTGAAACAAAATAATTAGAAAGAAAAATAATCCTAAATATTTTGTAGCCTCTCTTTTATAATTGTAGCGTGCTACACACCCATAAAAGAGACTCTACTTGACACGACTTTATGGATACCCAATTGACCGTGACCCTAGGCTCTAATACTATTATTGTCACGACCCTAGTTGAGGCCCTAGTTGTGACGGGTATCTCTATAGGGACCGGAGATCACCCCTTTCATCTATCTAAACCAATACAACATACTCAAATATCGAATGAATTTTGACCATACAATAAGATAACGCATAATAAAACTAACGATAATTCATGATATGTCTATACCAACCATTGATAACCGAATAATCGTCCGTCACCAAAACAGTCAACCAAAACCACTCAAGTTCATAGTAGTCTGATAAAGGCTCTACAAACTGAAGGTCAATAAAATATCGAGACATTTCCCCGATAATAGCCAAAGTTAATATACGCAAGATAGCAAAATGTAAAAAGAAAACCATAATATGGACCAGGGTTTTTTGAAGGATGGAAGCCCACCACTTCAATCTGACTCACTAGCTGATCCTAAATCCAAGTTACTGAGTATGAGGGGTGGAAGTATGGCCAGTTCCTGTATCACGCGGGGATACAGTGTCTGAATACGATTAG
>NW_025891722.1:0-1638 GCF_002878395.1 Capsicum annuum
AAGTGTTTATTTTAATTTTTATATCTCAAATAGTAGTGTATAATCCTTACATATCATTTCCATTGCAGGTGATCTTGCAAATTTTCTTTTAGAATTGTTTTCCCCTCAGAAATAATTGAACAAAGTTTATTTTACATTTAAAACACAATTGATAAAAGATTCAAATACTAGATTGTTTTACATATTTATATGTGCATATATTAAGACAACAACTTTCCAATATGGAAACTCTTGGCACAAATTACGTCTAAGAAAACAAAAAAAATTATTTTGTTTTTGTTGTTCTCTAAGTTGTAAATTGATTCTTAATTGTTATGGTCTTGTTTCCTTCCTTTAATAGAGATAACAAACTTATCTGTTCTAATATATGTAGATTTTACTTCCAAAAATCGTAAAAGGAGTCAAGCTAGCTGATGAGAAGGAGGTTGAGACAATTCCCGCTTTTGCAGAGCCTCCCACGAAACTTAGTTATCCATCAGTTGACGAAGAACTAGTGGGGTTTGACGATCATGCGAAAAATATATTTGTAAAATTGACGTCATGGCAAAAGGACTTGGATGTTATTTCAATTGTCGGAATGGCCGGAATAGGGAAAACAGCTTTGGGTAGAAAGATATACAGTGATGTTTCCATTATTGGTCATTTTGATGTTCGAGCGTGGTGCTCCGTTGGACAAGCATATAATGTGAGAAAGTTATTTCTTGAGATTCTAAAACAAATTACGGGCGATAGGTTTGTTAATGTGGATGATCCTCATTCCATGGTGCGGAAGACTCTTTTCGGAAAAAGGTATCTCATCGTATTGGATGATATATCTGAATACGAGGCATGGGACGATTTACTACCATGTTTCCCTTCTTTGGGAAATGGAAGTAGAATAATGGTAACAACTAGAAATGTACAGCTAACTCGGTATATGAGTTGGCGTAGTGATCCTTATTTGCTTCCATTTCTAAGAGATGAAGAGAGTTGGGAATTATTGCAGAAGAAAGTATTTCAAGGAGAGAGCTGTCCTTTGGAGCTACGCAGTGTAGGAACACTAGTTGCCAAAAAATGCAAGGGGTTGCCTTATTTGATAATCATGATTGCTGGAATTCTTTCTCGAAAAAAAAGAGACGCATCTACGTGGCTTGAAGTTGCATATGACATAGGTTCTCATACTTTAGAAGAGGGAAGCATGAAGATGATACAATCAAGTTATGACCTTTTACCTGACTATTTAAAGCGTTGTCTTCTCTACATGGGACTGTTTTCTAAAGACTATGAAATTCGAGTGTCTGATCTGCTCAAGTGGTGGATAGCTGAGGAGTTTGTGCCGAACATTGGCACATTGGAGCTAGAAGAAACATCAATGAGTTGCTTGAGCGATCTTGTTTGCAGAAACTTGGTAGTTGTTTCTAAAACCAGAGTGAATGGTGAAATGAAATGCTGCATAATTCTTGATCAAGTGCGTGAATTTTGCTTGACAAAAATAAAAGAAGAAAAGTTCATGCAACACGTAGGAAAAAGGCTATGTATGTACATACATGACGGTATGACAAGTGATTTCAAGGAACGAGAGTCTTTTGGAATAAGTCAAGCCTCCCTTGAGTTCATTGCTCATCCAAAATTCAGCATATCAGACAATAAGAATCTTTT
>NW_025891723.1:0-1339 GCF_002878395.1 Capsicum annuum
AAGTTACAAAGTGGTCATTATGCTGCACTTTACTCCCATTTATTTTATGGCAATTATTTTTGTGAATTAGTGGTAAGAATGTGGACATAGGTTTCTTATAACTCTTGTAACTTCTATCATTATTTTTTACATTATTCTTGTAACATATATGTCATTGATTTTCTATCTTTATTACCCCTCATTCATTCTTACTCATTGTATGAAAGACTTCCTTACCTATAAATAGTGGTGATTTTTCATATTTTTTTAAGTACAAGATAATATAGAGTTACCAAAAGTTAGAAAAAAGTGAGTTTATTAGTTGAAGGGAAGTGTTCTTTTTGTGAAGTTTTGAACTCAACTCTTGTCAGAGTTGTTGAGTTGTTCTTTGTGAGAAGCCTGTTGTATCCTAGAGGGGACAAGTCAAGAAGATTACTATTGGACTGGTAAAATCATTTTCTGTTGTAGCCTTGAATTTCGTTAAAGAGAGTGTGACATCCACGCCTCAACCAAGAAGAATTTTTTTTTTCTTCATTTATAATTTTTAAGTTGTAATTTTATTGTGATTTCACCAGCAATCTTAAGGAGAATCAATGACAACAACTGAAAAATCCGCCGATGTCAAAATGGGAGATCTTAACAAGCCATTTTGATTTAAGGATACTTATTTCAAGAGGTGAAAGGGTAAATTGTTTTTCTACGTAAGTATTCTCAATGTTTCTTATGTGCTAATAGAGAAGAACCCCAAAAAAGTAGATAAATCTTTCATGAATGATGAAGAACATGTTTCTCTTCAAGAGAAAGTTGAAAAATACGATACTCCTCTAAGTGTCTGTATTTTCTTCTTAATTGTCCATCTGATAATTTTATGATTATTATGATAGAACTTACTCTAGTGTAAAAAAAAATTTAGAAAGCATTGCAAAATAAGTATGAAATCGAGGAGGCGGGAGTTAAAAAATATACGACTAGCAGATTTTTTCGTTTTCAAATGGTGGACAACAAATCCGTGGTAGACTAAGCTTAGGACTTCATAATGATTGTTAGAGAGTTCATGTCTGAGGAAGTCAAAATCGTAGATAACCTTATTGTTTATGGCATAATAGATAAACTTCCTCCTTCTTGGAAGGAATTTCAAAAACCTGTGCCCCACAAGCAAACAAAAACTTCTCTTGAGACTTTAATAATGAGAATCCACATGAAAGAAGAGACAAGGGGCCAAGATGGACTTTTGCAAACAATAACATTACTCCGAAGGTAAATTTAACTACTTCAAATAATGTTGCCCTTGAAACTAATAAAATACTTCTTGAAGCCTAAGAAGAAAAAATTCAAGAAAAATAATGGTAGATATCCCAAG
>NW_025891724.1:0-2607 GCF_002878395.1 Capsicum annuum
AATATTTCTGTTGCTAGTCATATAAAAAATATCTACGGCATGTTTAAGAGTACAAGCTAAGTGTGAACAATGTTTAAGTCTTTCGTAGGAGTTGAAAGAATCACATAGGTACTACTTAATACGTAATAATTTGCAGAAATGGGAGTGACGGCAGAAATGGGAGTGACAACAGAAATGGAAGTGACAGAAGCGAGGAGTACATGCTATAGAGACAGCGGACGTTTTCGCGGGCCGTGTTTCAACAACAACAACAACAGAAACCAAAACTGTGATTTCTTTGGCACTTGTTGCGAGAAATTCTTATCTGGAAGATGCCGAAATAGAAAGTGTGTCTGCGCCAGAAGATGTTGATTTTCCTATATCCTAATATGTATGCATCCTGTTCTTATCTTTTTTTTTTTTTTTTTTTGAATTTTGAATCAATAATAATGAAGTTCAAGTCTAGTTAATTAAGAACAGGACTCCCTGTTATTTAATTAATTAAGATTGACGATGTAATAAATAAGAGTTGCATGGTTTTGTTCCTTAAGATTATTATGTGTGGATGTAATTGAAAAAGTTGTATGTTTATATATGTTCCTTTCCGTTTCCTTTCTCCGTTTGTCATAAAAGTCGTATAAAGTTAAAGGTTTAACAATTTTGAGTGGCTATTTCAAAAATTAATTCTGAAGTGATGTGGATTTGTGTAATGATATTACGGCTTAATTATATAATAATGATATAAACTAACTTTAATCCTACTTACAACCATCGATAACGTTGATTAGCTTTTACTCAAAAGTTAAAGAACTAACTGAAGCCCTATCGGAATATTCCCTAATTCACTTTTTTCTTTTTTTTTTTTTTAAGTATGAAAAAGAGATAAAGGACAATGGATAAAATTTTTAAAATGAGGAATAATTTGATAAAAATAGAACACAGTGACAGGATTGTTTTTCTATTAACTTCAGTATGTTTCAATGATTACAAGGCTGAAACTTTATACAAAAAGAAAAGAGATCTAAATAGTAAGATAAGATACAATAATCAATACAAACACCTAAATGGAAAAATAATCAACATTAATGAAAATAGAATAAAAATAATTTAGGCTCCAATTCCACCAGTCACTCGTTTTACTTCCTGAATTAGCTCATTGTACAACTCATTGCAGCACTCCCGCTCAAGTTGGTAGGCAGATGTCTTTGATATCCAACTTGTCCAATGAGCTATTAAATTGTATACTTGGAACAACTTTTGTTAGCATGTCTGCTTTTTGGTCTTCTGATTTCACATGTGAAAAACATATTATTTTAACTTCAAGTTTCTCTTTAATGAAATGCCGATCTACTTCAATATGTTTTGTCCTGTCATGTTGAGCAAGATTCTGAGCAATTTCTATAGCTGACTAGTTATCAAAGAACATTTTTATAGTTGAACTGAAGTCAAGACCTATTTCTGTTAATAATCTCTTCAGCCAAAGAAGTTCACAAATTCCCTCCGTCATACTTCTGAGTTCTGCCTCTGCGCTAGATAAAGCCATCACTTTTTGTTTTTTGCTTCTCCAAGTAACTAAATTTCCTCCAACAAAGGTCAAATAATCTAATGTTGATCTTCTATCTGTTGCACTCCCAACCCAATCCGCATATGTATAGCCATTAATATTCAAATGACTATGTCTTGAACATATATCCTCTTCCAGGAGACGACTTATATTATCATACTTAGGTAATAAACCATATGTAGACATGTGTCAAGGATACAAGTATTCTTTTTTTAGATTAATAATAAGTATAATGTCTGATTTTAGAGCAAACTACATAAACAAATATAGTATGGGTATATATCACGTCGCCTAGCGGTAAATTTTTATTTACATAATAACATCCTCCTTTTTCAATATATCAGCTATCATAGTTTCAGTATATATCACGGATACAATTTTGCGATACAGGTTATAATTACATAGGCTATGTTTGGCCAGTTAATAATTTTTTTCTTGAGTTTATAATCCTTCACTTTCTTCCTTATAGAAAATGGATCCATGGGACTTTCGATGGGCTTTGTATTAAAATGTTTGGGCCAGGAAAAGCCCATCAAGTTATCTACAACCCAGTTAGAAAAAGAAAAAATTACACAAACTAACAAACCTAAGACATTAATTACAAGTAATAGCAATGGTCTGTCAAAATTACAATTAATAGCAAATGTAGTAATATTTTGCATTTTTTATTCAAAAGCACGTGTTTTAACCCATAAAGTTACCTGACCCTGTTTTTGCGCTACTTTACCATTTTCAATTCCTTCCAATATAACTTTCTTTGGCTATTTTTTCAACTTTCAATTTTTTTCCCTCAAATTCTTGATGAACATTGTCCCCATCTATTAAGGTAAGTTGATTTTACAGTTAATGCATATTATTTTTTTCATATAAATTCTTTTATGTAATTTATTTTCAGCATTTTTTTCCACACTCTTTAGCGTTCTTGTTTTTTTGGGTTTTTATTTATTTTTTATTTTTATGTGTTGAAATTTCTAGGGCATTCTTTTTCCACATTCTTCTGTGTTGTGATTTTTTGGGTTTTTTTTTTTTTTTTTAATTTTTGTATGTTGAATTTTTTGGAGTTC
>NW_025891725.1:0-1842 GCF_002878395.1 Capsicum annuum
TGCTCCAGATCTATTTCACTATCTTTCATAAGTAAAGTTGATCCCAATAGGATCAATTGAAAAGGTGTGTCAAAAGATGTCAAAGATTGTTATTTTGGATAATTCAAGGTGTCTTATAAACCTTAAAATGTATATTTATATTACTTTAACCTCAAAAATATTTTACATTACTTTTAACTATATTTCAGAAGAATTTCTATTGGGACGCTTCCATTAGTGAAACTGTAGTGAAGCAACAATGGATGACAAAGGCTTTATTATGCTACATGAATTTTATTTCAACTATAAAAAATACAAAACTATAGTTCAGTCAGAATTCGTGAATGACCATGTGTTGAAAAGGTGGCAAGAACTTTGGGAAAGTGATGAATGTATTAAAAAGTCGCAAATAAATTCAAAGAATCATCATGGTGGAGGTAAAATCATTGCTGGGACACACACAAGCGGCTCTATCACAGTTGGAGAGCACCAAAAAAACTTGCATGTACAAAATTTCACTATTGGCCAATTGTGTGTCGATTACTGATTAATACTTTTTTACTACTGTCTGGATGTGTGGATTACTGATTTTTCAGTTTCTTTATTAAGACACCTTGATTTTTCAGTTTATAAGACACCTTTTTAGTTTATACGACACCTTAATTTTTTATTTTTATTCAATTTTTTATTCTGCTAAACTCATTATTTTTTGTCGTATAGGCTGTTGAATTAGGTCGAGATCAAACCCCAAGTGACTTACACTTGCACTTCCATACACATAGTCATGCTGGAAAATCTTTTGTTGCTGAGCATTTTCAAAATCTCTATGTAAGTCTATAACAGCTATGACATGGTTATTGCATGTATATTATTGTTGTATTATGTAAAACAGGTTTTGGTTTAGCTGTAATTCTGTTATTACAATTATGAAATTTAGCTATTGTTAATTTAGCTAAAATTTTATACGTGTGAATACAGAATTCTGTACATATGAAGTTCTGGAATTCTGTATGTGTAAAATTTAGGTATTGGAATTTAACTAGAATTCTATGATTACAATGGTAAAATTTACATTGCTTTGATTCAATAAATGCTTCATTGATCTTTATTCTCCGATTCAATGAATGCATGCTATGATTAAAATTTTCAGTCTACATCATGATTGTATTCAACTCCTTTCACAGCTATGATGAGGTTGGTATATGTGTCATTCATTGTGTGTGTTGTGTTAAATAAATATGCTAGATGGATCCTGTGTGGTTGTATGATGTAAGGATTTATCTTTCTATTTTAATGGAATTTAGTACTACTAAATAGTAGAAAGATGGGTTGGAGTTTGCTTTCATTATTTTACTGGTGGTGGATGTTTATATTGGATATTGGATGTGTAATTGATATTTAAATATGATTTTTATACTTGATTGAATCCTAAGAGGCCTGTTTCTAACATTCTATCGGCACTTAATTTGTTTTCTTGTAATTAACCTATGACTTGGTAATGAATAGCCTGATCCTTGTGTATGTTAAAGGTAAAATGCATAAGTGTCAAATTAGGGATATCTGGATCATAATCAATTATTCTGTAATATAATGTGACATCCCATCTGTATTCACTCTTTTTCAACCTCAAGGGTAATAACCGAACTTATGTTAAAAAAAACCGTAGTTCTTCTAAGCTGATGGATGATATATAATATTGTTCAAGATTATATTTTTCATTGATAAGTTGTGCATGACTATGTTCCTTGACTATGCTTCTATATGCACTCGTGTTTGTACTGTTGCAACGGTTACAGAAATAATTATTTGGTTACTATTGGTATTATGTTTCTATAAGCTGCTGGTACTATGTTTCATTTGATC
>NW_025891726.1:0-3273 GCF_002878395.1 Capsicum annuum
CCCGCAACAGATGTGTTTTTGATAATGTAGTTTTTCAACCATTTCTTATTGATATTATAGCTACTGCGATGAAATACTAATTTTTAGCTGAAAAATGTAAACCTACTAGACGACTGATGACCATGTATGTGAAATGAATGCGCCCTGCCCCTCCCTTTGTGATGCTCAACACTGATGCTATCTTTGATAGTGAGCTGTGTCTAGGTTCTATAACGGGTGTATTTAGAAATTCTAGGGGCGACTGATTATTAGATTTTGTAACTAGGGTCGGTACTTCAAGCTCCTTAGAAGCGGAACTTGAGGCAGGCGCTTCGGACTTTAACTAGCCATTCAATATTGTTATAAGAATTTGGAGATTAATGTGAACATCTGCCAAGTTCTGCAACTTCTAAATAAATTATCTGATGATAGCTCGTCTTCACTCTCTGACTCTAGGTGCATGATGCGTAGACTGAACAATTCATATCTAAAGCACATCTATTTGGAACAAAATAAGTTGACAGATGCACTGGCAAGATTAAATATTTATACTGCTATTACTACTACAATGTGGGAACCTCCAGCACCCGTATCATGTCGAAAAATTAGGATAGTGACGTCTACTCAGTCAACACTATATAATATTAATAGTTCTACTTATCAGGATGTAAATACTAGCAGTATGAGAGCAACTGTTATTGCATTGTGTGTACAATGATCCTGCTATAAGTTATTTTTCTGTAGACGATGATCTATATATAATATAATAACTATCGTTTGCAACAAAAAGAAAAAACAATTTAGGAATATCATTAGATGAGATAGTGATAATAATTTACAACCATTATAATATAGATACTTAAAACACACATTTCATATTTGTTGATTGGATTCCAATTGATCCAACTTTTATTTATTTGGCATAACAAAACTTTTTGTGTCACGTTATTATTCATGTCCTTAATTAAGTGCAACTGCATGATTATTGTGATTAAATTTTAATCTTTTCTTAATTATATTTTACCAAAAGTTGCAACTTGTTAGTCTTTCGTATTAGGATTATATATCTTTAGACACCACATATGAAAGAAATGTTTTTCAAACTGATGAACGAAAAGAAGAGAGAAATAATTAAAGGACACGATATTCATATCAGGACAATAAAAAAATATATTTATTTCATAATTAACGCACTATATATAGGACTATAAAGGAAGAGTTTCACGAATCAGATATAAGGAGCAACGCTCGTATTTCACTTTTTTTATACAATTTTTTTATATGTAGCTCAATTTCGTAAATAGAAGAAATGATTCATGATATTTGTTGACATTTGAATATGCTCATTGATTTTATATTAAATAAATCGTTGAAATTAGCATCAAAAATAGAAAAATTTTAACAGAAAGAAATTCACAAATACCTCAATAATTAATTACTGTAAAACTCCATGCAAACTGAACGAATTCATGAGGATGTTCATTAATGTAAATAGGTTGATTGTATACTCTTGCGCACCCTCCAGCTTCTTCGAACGTTTTGATATGTATTGCTTCTTGATTGTAGATCAGATCCACTAGATCAAAAAGTCAATTCTGCACTGATGCTGAGTCGTTAATCTTACCTGGCCCATCAAGAAATTCGTAGAGTTTATGCAGATTGCGTAGGGGCGGAGATAAAATCTACCCTTACATGCATGCACATCTTCCTTCTTTAAACCTTTTGATATGTATTTGCCCTAAATACAGATAAGATTTAATTAACATCGAACTTATCTATCAAGATTCATGGAAATACTATGGATTAGGTCGGGGGAAGAAAGATCTTAAGATCGACTCATTAGTTTTATAGTAAATAAGCGATTATCGTCCAAAGTTATCATTGATAAAAAAAACAACATAAGAAATTCATTTTTAAAAATTCAGTAACTACTTAGCATAAATCAACATCTAAACTACTTTAAAATTAAAGATGACACTCGCAAAAAGTTAAAATTTACTCATTAATTTTATATTAAACTATCGATTATCGTAAAAAAAAGAAACTTTTAACATACAGAAATTCATGAAATACTTCAATAATTACTTACTGTAAATTCGCATGCATGTAAATTGAATGAATTCATGAGGATGTTTACTAATGTAAATAGGGTATTCATAAGGATAGGTTGATTGTATACTCTTACACGTCTTTCTTCTTTGAACATTTTGATATGCATTACCCCTTAGTTATAGCTTAAATCCATCCGATCAAACAGTCAATTTTGCACTGTTGCTGAGTCGTCAATCTTACTCATCAAGAAATTTGTAGAGTTTATACAGATTGGCGTAGAGAGGAGGGGGGGGGGGGGGTAAAATCTACCCTTGCATGCATGCACGTCTTCCTTCTTTAAACCTTTTGAAATGTATTTACCCCTAAGTACAGATAAGATTTAATTAACGTTAAACTTATCTATCGAGATTCATGGAAATACTATGGATTGGGTCGGGGAAGAAAGACAATAAGATTGACTCATTAGTTTTATAGTAAATAAGAGATTATCGTCCAAAGTTATCATTGATTAAAAAAAATAACATAAGAAATTCATTTTAAAAAATTCAGTAACTACTTAGCATAAATCAACATCTAAACTACATTAAAATTAAAGATGACACTAGCTAAAAGTAAAATTTACTCATTAATTTTATATTAAATTATCGATTATCATTAAAAAAAAGAAACTTTTAACATAAAGAAATTCATAAAACACTTCAATAATTACTTACTGTAAATTCACATGTAAACTGAACGAACTCATGAGGATATTCACTAATGTAAATATGTTATACATAAGAATAGGTTGATTGTATACTCTTACACGTCTTTTTTCTTCGAACATTTTAGTATGTATTGCCCTTCGTTATAGATCAGATCCATCAGACCAAAGAGTCAATTATGCACCGGTGCTGAGTTGTCAATCTTACTCATCAAAAAATTCGTTGAGTTTATGCAGATTGCGTTGGGGGGGGGGGGGGGTTTGAAATCTACTCTTACATACCTGCACGTCTTCCTTCGTCAAACCTATTGATATGTATTTGTCCTTAAGTACAGATCAGATTTCAATTAACATCGAACTTATCCACCGAGATTCATGAAAATACTATAGATTCGATCGGACAAAGAAAGATAATCAGATTGACTCATTAACTTTAATGTAAATAACACAAGAAATCCATTTTAAAAAATTCAGTAATTACTGAGCGTAACCTGCATGTAAACTAGACTACACTCGCAAAAAGCTAAAATCTACTCATC
>NW_025891727.1:0-5281 GCF_002878395.1 Capsicum annuum
TTTGTTTCAGTTATTTCACATGTCATTAATTTCTACATAAGTGAAGCCAAATAAAAGATGGTTGTATATGTGTCATGACTTCATCATGCTTCCTCATAAAGTCATTAGTATTAATGTCATGTTCATATGTTGGTTGTGATAGACTCCTCTCTTTGCATTCCTCGGGATGTACCTTGCTATGCTTTACCTTTTTGGTTAACTTGCAGTCATTTATGAATCATTCTTGCAAGGTAAAGGAAGGATAATCACAAATGCGACAAGACCTAAAGTCTCTAAACAAGTCATAAAATGAAAAAGAAGTAATAATCACAACTGCGACTAGAACGGGAGTCTATTTAGACTCACATTTTATACTGTCGAAAAGTGCTAAAGATATTTAGTATGTTTGCTTCCAAAGCCTAAATTCATGGTGAAAAGGGAACAAATAGGGCTTTGAAATAGGAGAGTTTGGAATGGTTATTATAGTTTAATGTTATTTGCATATGTTCTCACCTATTATAACTTGGGTAGATATAGTGACTTCACGAGATATAACCTTAAATATGTGGTAAAATACAAATACTTATACATTTGGATGTTAGTTTCTTAACTGTATTACTATAAATTTAGCTTAACCTAAAGATTATTTGCTCTTGTGCGTAAATTGAACATTTTGTTTGGTGATGCGGGATATTGCATCGCTTGGGACTATAGCAGTTTAGATCAAGTCCTACTCTTAATTTGCTTCTAATTAGCTTGGAAGCCGAGTGAAGAATTATGAATGATTACACCAGGATTAATAGCTATATGATCAGATTGTATAGCAGCAAAGGAGAGAAGAAGAAAAAGCAGAGAAGAAAGAAAATTAGAGAAGAAGAAGGATGATCAGATTAAGATTCAAATAGATGAGAGAGGTTAATCCATTGTGTATTGAATTTCTTCATTTTATTATACATGAGGGAATATATATATATATATATATATATATATATATATATATATAGCTGTAGAGACTAACTACTACTTTAACTGTCTAACAGTAACTGTATTTGACTTTTGGACATTTGTATTTTCTGCATGATTGACTTTTCTTTGTCTTCCATTCCAACTCCTCAATACTCACCCTCAAACTTGGTACCGCAAAGAGATTGACAAAGACAAGATTGGATATAAGATACTCATGCTGAACCTTAGTTAGACTCTTAGTGAAAGCATCCGCAGGTTGATCATTAGTTGAAATGTACATAGTTCTGATGAGCCCTTGTTGAATTTTCTCCCTCACAAAGTGACAATCTATCTCGATGTGTTTTGTTGTCTCATATAGACTGGATTAGCAGTTATTTGCAAAGTTGCCTTGCTGTCACTTAATATAGTTACTGGCAGTTGTAGTTGAACACCTAAGTCTTTGATTAACCCATTCAACCAAGTTAATTCAGCAATTGTAGATACAAGGCTCCTGTATTCCGACTCAGCTGAGCTTCTAGATCCAGTTGATTGTTTCTTAGATTTCCAAGAGACAAATGAATCACCTAGTTTGATGATAAAACCTGTGATAGATTTCCTGGACAATGCACATGCCGCCCAATCTGCATCACAATGTGTTGTAAGAGTATCCTTCTTGCTACTAGACATAAGAAGTCCTTGACTTGGTTTTCCTTTTATATATCTTATGATCCTGAGTGCAGCATTCATGTGAGACTGCAGTAGAAATTGACTTAATGTCTCCACACTATAAGCTATATCTGGTCTTGTGACTGTAAGGTAGAGTAGCTTCCCAATTATTCTCTGATACATCCCTTGATCAATAAGGATTTCATCATTAGAAGGTGTGCCACCTGTAATATGTTGATCATATTCTTTGGTTGTCAGTTTTACAGTAGTATCCATAGGTGTAGGAGCTGGTTTAGCAGCACTGAGTCCTACTTCAGAAATCAACTCCAGAGCATACTTCCTCTAATGCATCACTATTCCTTGCTTTGATCTTTCAAATTCAATGCCCAAGAAATACTTTAGCTCTCCTAGATCCTTCATTTTGAAAGCTTTGTGTAGAGTTGTTTTGGTCTCAATTATCTACTCAAGCTTGTCACCAGTTATTAGTATGTCATCCACATATACTAATACAACTATTATCCCTTCACTTGTTTCCTTGATGTATAGTGAGTTATGATATTGACTTTGTCTGAATGCACAACTAATAAGAGCTTTAGACAATTTTGCATTCCATTGTCTTGGGGCTTGCTTCAGTCCATACAAGGCTTTTGAAAGTAAACACTTGTCTACCATGCCCCCCCCCCCCTCGACTTTCAAAACCTTGTGAGGTCTGCTCCCCCTTACTTCTGAACCCCTGAGGTAGTTCCATGTATATCTCATACTCCAAATCACCTTAAAGAAATGCATTGTATACATCCATTTGATGGATGTGCCAGTTTTTTGTTGATGCAATAGCTAAGATGGTTTTGAGTGTTACTATTTTAATAACCGAACTAAATGTCTCTTGATAGTCAATACCTTCCTTTTGACTATACCCTTTAGCCACCAATCTTGCCTTGTATCTTTCAATTTCTCCTGAGGCTTGATATTTAACTTTATAAATCCATTTGCATCCAATTGGTTGATTGCCTTGAGGAAGTGATACAACCTACCAGGTGTTGTTGTTCTCAAGAGCTTCTATCTTAGCTTGCATAGGCTCCACCCATTTAGGATCTTTAATAGCTTTTCCATATGTGTTTGGTTCAACAATATTAGAAAATTTAGATAGATAACATTGATATTTAGAGGTCAAGTTATCATATGATAAGTAATTAGATAGAGGATAAGTGATACGGGACAAATGGTCATCTTATCTTTCGATGACATCTTTAGATGCCAACACATAGAGGCTCAAGACTTGGTCACCTCGAGGATACGAGAACATGCATGGAGGACCCGTTTTGAGCATGTCATTAAACAAACCCATGTGTGGAAGATTGTGTGGGGGCTTATATTTGATGCCAATTTGAGACTACAAGTTTTGAAGTGTGACCCCATGGTTTTGGAGAATTGAACAAGCACCCTTCATTAAGAATATTTTGGGGATTGCACATGTAATAAGGGTAGGCTATATATAGTCTCTTATTAGGTCTTTTCTCATTAGTTTTTGAATGATGAATTTATGAAACACTTGAAAAATCCTCTCTCTTGAGAGTATACCACCTTAGTGTGGTCTTTGTTAGGGCTTGGAAAAGTCATCCTTAGTATAGGGCTTGAAAAAGCCAATATTGAGCTTTGCTTGGAAATGGTGGATCTTGAGGTGAGTTGATTTCCTTGGCGGTCACCGTAAGAGTGTGGTTTTGATTATTAGATTCATTAGGGTTAGTGTTGAAATACACTTGGTTCTTAATCTTGTAATAATCATGGTCTCACTATCTATCGTTTCATTATTTTGCAAATCCATGTGTTTTTGTGTTTGTCATCTTGTATCCCTTTGTGTTGCTTGTTCTTCTCATGTTTTGTGGACTGTTTTGGCATCTTGGTGGGCTGTTTTTGTATCATTTGGTATCAAAGCCATCATTGATTTCATTCCCACGAGATCAATCTTGGGTTGCACTCAAAAATTAAAAAAAAAAATTGTTGAAAAGCTGAAAAACTCAAAAATAGTAATCTATCCACGTTTTTGTGTTTAGGCCGAAATTTAAAGCCTATTTTTCTTGTGATTTTTGTTTGTTTTGTGTGTTCTAGTGTTAGATATTTGTTTCCTAACATTAGAAGAGGTGTCCAAGATCGAAAATCTCACAAAAAGAAGTTATTCTACGGGTTTAGTGTCTTGGCCGAAGTGTTGTTATTTGGCCAAATTTGTGTCTAGATTTAGGTGTTGTTTTGATTGTCTTTGTTTTTTGTTGTGTTGGTTTTCTTTCTCTCTAACACTACTTGAGTCTAACCTAAGTTCTTGAGCAAAAAAAATTGCAAGTTGTTGTGGGAAGAGTGGACGGTTTTGTTGTTGTTGTTGTTGAAGTTCTTGTGTTGTGTTGAAGAAGTCTTGTAAAAGGCTGTTGTTTGATCCAAATTCAAAGGAAAGAGAGTGTGGGATCTTGTTAGTCTTGAAACAACTTTCAAGACATTACCAAAGAGGAAAAAGAACAAAAGACCTCCCAAAATTCTTTATACCAAAAGGGAGTAAGTTCATTTTTCTAGACAAGCTAAAAGAGGAAAGGGGGACAAGACCTCTAAAAGGTTGTCTTGCCAAAAAGGTGAAAGTTGGTCAAGGTTTGAATTTTGAAAAAAAGAATTTAAAGTCTTGTTTCTTAACCTACCAAAACTGAAATTCCCCCCCATCTTTGTGAAATTTGAACAACCAAAATTGTGGAACAAAAATTTTCAACTTCAACAATATTTTTTTTGTCCATCGACCAATAATCGAGTGCCACATCATCAATAGCTCAAGAACGTTGGAATTCCTAGTTTCACTTTTTTTATTCTACTAGTTTCCATTTTGTTAGCTCTCATACTAATTATCAAACTAGTAAATACCTACTAGATTGTAGATTAGTTTTTTAGTATGTTTTCTTTCGTGTTAAGCATTCTATTTTATGCTTTTCTCATTTATAAGTCGTAGTATTTTCTTTGTTTCAAGTTCGGAAGTAAATTTTATTTTTGTGTCTTGAGTCGATCAAACAAAAATCCATTCTGGCCGCCAAGTAGAATTGACATCCTATTGACTATCGGAGTATAAGCAACTTTCAATATTCGCCGCTCCAATTGTGAGAATCACAAAGGTGGGTGTATACGAGTGTTGGTGAGGATATTTTACAACTAATCTTGTTTGTTCATTGTGTAGGTACAAAGGTGATATAAGGGGAACATGTATTCGATAGCCGGGGATTATTATGACTACAACATGGGAGACTATGATTGTAGTGAGGGGTTTTATGGCTACGAAGTTGACGGAGATTGCGGAGGCTATGAAAATAGCCATGATCAAACTTGGGCAGATTTGAGAGTTACGGTTTTGAGGGGGAAAATGAGGTGAATGAAGTGCCTAGTGCTTATGGTGAATTTGGAGATGATGTAGGACCTCGTGATGGATCTTATGATGACGTTGGGGAATGTGAGGAGTCTTACACTTCTCACTCTGAACCTAGATTTGGTGTTAGGTATAACCCCTTCGTTCGCAAAGCTTATAAGAGATATGATGAGAGTACATGTGAGGAGTGTGAAGATTCATATTCTCCACCTTGTAGTACTTCTTATCAAGGTCGATATAGTGTAAATGGTTATACTAGCTCTAGTGGAGGTTGTCCAACGAGAAGAAGAGGGTATGCATCTC
>NW_025891728.1:0-6375 GCF_002878395.1 Capsicum annuum
TCCAACTCATCAAGTGTGCCATAAACATCATAAATGTCATCTATGACTGTAGCCATAGCAGTGACCTTTGCCAACATTATTCGGCAATTTTGGTTCTTTTGAGGTTCAAACATCATCCCAGCTATCCATAAGAAAGCTTCAACTATTCTATCCCTTGTAAATGACAATTTTTCTGCTAGGCATGAGTTCTTCCACCATCTGTACATGCATGAATACTAATGCTTCAGATGTACTGTAGAAAACCTATTGATGCTCCGTACATATACTCTCTCTTTAACATGTTGTAGAAGGTTACTCAATCGATCAGTAAGGGCATTTAACGATTGAACTGTGTTCAGACATGCATTCAACTTAAAGAAATATTGAAGTTTTGTGAAGGAAAAAAAAATACTTGAAAAAGTGGTCGGACATAGTTTTTCAAACTCAACTTCAAGTTGATGCGATGTTATTCGGAAAAAGAGGTTGAAAAATCAAAAAAGATTGTACACTGTCATTTGCCTCTACCTTTTTTGCTCACCTTGATAGATTTCTTAGTTCTTGTTGGTGTGTTGCTTGCACAATATTGTAATCCAACTTAGCAAGCTCGAGCAGAAGAGGGTTAGAAATTGGGATTTTCTCATAAATGTTAATGTACCACCTTGTCTCTACTCTCAACATCATCCAATGCAAAGGAAGTTCCAGGGCATGGCGCACTAGTTCCACTGTCGGCCTGTCTGGAAAATCACCATTTGAACTAGTACTCCTATTCATGTGCAAATAGTTCTTTAGATGTGACCTTGCGAATGTATTGGCAGACTCCAATGAAGTAGGCATTTGATCAAATTCCATAGAGAAAAATGAAGCTTTATATAATTGTAACAATCCTTTTATATCTTCACAAAGACTTTGCTTGAAGTTACCCTGCTCATCCTTGAAGTCGTTCAGTATATCTAGAAGAAGAAAAAAGCACGGCAAGAAATATTATTGGTTACGAAGAAATTACTAAGCAATTGGCAAAAGTAGAGAGGCACCTTGAGAGATATGAAAACCATGTTGTCTCAAGAGTCTAAATTTCAGAGCCGTAGAGTATAATGAATCCCCCGGAGCAGTGTGTTGGTTTATGCTCCTCAATATTTGCATGATTTCATCCTTGAAGTGGTAACTTATTCCAAGCCTTTGTAAATTATCAATCAGCTCCAACTTTTCTAATTCTTGTGATGATCCCTCAACCATAATTAGCATCAAATTCTTCTTCATTTCCTTCTTCAGTTCGTTAAAACGCTTTATATACTTTTCTCCCTACGCAACACATATTTACAAATGATCAAGATACGGGTAATCAATCTTTAGAATGACACGTTATTATAGAAATAACACGCGGGCGCGGATAATACAACATAAAGGAAAACGTAGGTACACACATACCGCGTAAGGATTGTGCAGGGATTGAATGAACTGAAAATCCCACATGGTAGGCTCGTAATTCCCTGAACGCCTAACGGGATTAGGCGATGAAAGATTAGTAGGAGAGTCCTGATTAAGTAGTGGTGGTTGAGGTTTCATGGAGAGGCAAGCTAGTGAAGAGGAAGTTTTAGGTGGTGGAGGTCTTCTGGAGATGGCCATAGGTATTAGCATCCTCACGTTGGACATCAATGTTGTCACCATATTATATCGATTCATTCTGTTTAATTATGCTCCAGGGAGAGAGATCTTTTGGATGCATATTTCGGAGCCCCAACAAGTAACTATAAATAGATTTTCTAATACACTTTCAATGGGACACTTTTATTTAATTTACCCTATAGTATACACAACATTAAATAGTAGTACTCCATGGCCTTTTTCAATTTGTGTCTCTCCTGTACAATGGTCAAATTAACTAATTTTTCGTGTGAGAGTAATAAGGAAAACGTATCGTATCGCATAAAATGATTGTGTAGTAGGCAGTGAATAATAATTAACTTGAAAATCCCATATGGCAGGCTCGTAATTCCCTGAATGAGCGTCAAGTAAGGTTAATTCCATCAAAAAATGAAAGATTGAGTATTATTTAAGTGGTTATCCAGTAGTTTTCATGCTACAAATATCTAGTACAATTATATGTTGTTGATGGTCTGTTGGAGGTGGCCATCATCCCCATGTGGAGCTGATTTATAGTACAATTATCTCTGCCTTGTTAACAGAACAGGATCACCAACAAGGCTTGACTTGATTTTGGATAGGTTGAGTTTGATGAATGCATGTGCAACTCTCTTGAATGCAACTCCGTCCTTTTCAATATGTTGCTCTTCGATCGGCCAAATATAATTCTAAATCTTAAAAATTATATTGCTGTAGAATAACCTACGAGCTATGACTTGTAACAAAAGGATGGATCTTCTCTGGAAAAAAATTAAATTCCAAGTCGTGTATTAGTGGGCTCCGAATTTAATTAAAAGAAAAAATTGTTGTATATGGTAAATATGGTACACAACAAAAAAGCTATTTTTTATAAAATTTTATTTCTGGTATGGTGTTTGATATTCATATTAGAATCCGACTAAATTTGAATTTACGTTACGTTGAGGAGTAATGTGATTCCTAATAAAGATGACCATGTACTCAGGGTCTCGGATGAAGGAGTACTTATTACCACTTCACCACAACTATTATTGGTGACGAAGAGGTTGTTTGTAGAACGATCTTTGAACTTATTTAGAATTGAAGTGTTATGCCATTGTATTTATCTTTTTGTGTTGTATTTGGAAAAGGGAGAGTTACAATGGTTTGTCGAAATATAATATATATATATATATATATGAAAATTCAAGTTTTGAAATTTATGAATACAAATGAGTTTAGTTATCTTGAGTTATTGAGTTTTAAATTAATAATTTGAATATATAAAATGAGTTTCTTGAGATTAATATAGAGTTTAAGATCAAAACTATTTGATTATGCGGAGCTTATACCACAAAGTATACATCTGCATCTAGTGGAGCATAAATTTATGTGTGGAAATTACTAATATTTAAATAAATATTATATTTAGCTCGATAACTTAAGAAGTCACATGAATAACGTAAATACTAAATATGTTAAATATCAAATCTGTCAAATTTAAATCTTAAATTTGTATGTGTTGATGGAAGAAATTGGCCATGAGGTGTTGGGATGGAGACACCACAAGGCTAGTAGACATTTGAAATGTTACTTCTACAATAGGTCAAATAAAGTTTGTCTTAATAAGAGAAAAAATGAATGTAGAATATATGTAGTCAAATGTGTTATATTTTGTCATAATATACATATAGTTTCCACACCTATTTTGTTCGTTTTAGAGTAACGTTAGTATTTCATCCCTTCCATTTTATATGATATAGTTTAGTTGGAACGAAATAAAATAAAAAGCTAAACTTATAATTTCGACGAGTTATAGATGTAAAATGAAAAATTGAAATTTAAATTGCTTTACAAAAAGAATGTTATTTTAGGAACGGACTAAAAATAAATGCATCACTTAATTAGGAGAGAGAATATATTATTGTATATTAAATTATGAGGCATAAAATATTATGTTGGAGTGTGTATTTTGAATTTTTCTCCTATATAAATAATAGGCTAAATGGCCAAATAACCCCTTAAACTTGACATTTTGTAACATAGCCATATAAACTTAAGGGTTCTAATCGGTAACTTCGTAAGCTTGTAGTGCTATTTTGCACATTATACAAAGTTCAAGGGGTTATTTCGGTAAAACGTAATTTTAATCAATAACGAGTAAAGTGCACTTGTAGTACGCGATTTACTTTTTTTTTTCTTTTAACAGCACTATTGTTTAGCCATAAAAAAAAACTCCACTTTATTTCACAAAAATGATTTCAGTTTTTTTCAAAAAAAATATTTTTTGGATGGAAAAGAAAAACAACTTTTGCTTAGTGCGGGCCTTTACAGAAGTTGCTCCTGCCGCCATGGATTCTTTAGTTTGGTATTTTGACGGTTGATTGAATTCTTTAGCTTTCTTCCTCGGATTGAAAATAGGTGAAGTCTTTCCGTGGCTTGCAATACTCAACTCCATGTCATGAGCTCGTATTGCCAATTCTTCGAAAGTGCATGGCTTGATTCCGTGGGGAATATACACAAGACCTCAATGCATTCCTTGGGTGCACATCTCGACAACAGAAGTTTCTGAGAGGTGATCCTTGCAATCTAAATTTAATGTTCGCGACCGATTGATGAAGTCCGCTACTGATTCATCTTTCCTTTGCTTGGTGTTCGTCAACAATGGCGGAGCCAGGATTGACACCAAGGGATTCACAAGTGAATATACGAACTAATCGAAGGGGGTTCGACATCTGCTATATATACATAAAAAATAATTTTAACCATGTATATATAGTATAATTTTTCATCGAACCCCCCTATCTTATATGTAGCTCCGCCCCTGTTCGTCAACTCCATCATACTCACTGTACGATGAGTGCTGTAAAAATGACTAAGGAATTCACCGTCAAGTTACTCTCAACTATCGATTGACTCAAAAGTGAAACCTTTAATTTTTTTTTATTTCAAAAAAATTTTTATTTTTTATTTTCATAATATACCCCCATTTAAATTATATTTCATTTCATAGAATAGTCTTCGAACTTATTAGGAATTGACACACATAATTGTCATTGTATCTTTTATCTTTTATGGAGGAAAAATTAAAAGTCGAAGTTTATGATCAAGTACATGAATTAAGTCCTTTAAAATTTTAAATTAATAATTTATATATATTAAATGAATCTCTTAAGAAGAATATTGAAATTTAGACCAAAGTTGCTTGTTTATGTCGAATTCATTCCCCAAACTGTACATCCTCTGGTAGAGCATAAATTTATGTGTTTAAATCACTTAAATTTAAGTAATTATTACATTTAATCTAATAATTTATAGAATAAAATGAATGTCGTGCTAAATACGTTAAAGATAGAAATCTGTCTTGTTTAAAAAATTAAACATAAAATTTATGTAATTATCATATTTTGTCATGATATATATAATTTCCACATGTTTTTTTGTTTTATTTTAGAGTAATATGCTAATACTCCCTCCGTTCTATTTTATAAAATATTTTTTGATTGGACACCAATAATTATCTTTTTTTTTTTTTTAAGAATAAGGTAATTACAATAGCTCTATATTAAAGGATTTAAGCTACCTATATATGTTGATAATCCAATTAATTTTTTTAAGCTATCAAAGTATAATTTAACATACTATAACAAATTAAATTACTTAATTATCATCGATTTTAGAATACCAACGATCAATATTATTACATAGAGTTACGCATAAAATAAACTCAAGTATACCTCCTTAGTGGCTAGCTTGAGAAAAAATACTCAACAATAATCTTAGCTAAGTAAAAATAAATAAATAAATAAATAAATAAATAAATAAATAAATAAAAGGCTCTTAGTGGTCGAGCGAGTTGAAAATTATGCATGATAAAACTAATTTTATCATACATACATCAACCTCGCCCTGCTCCACTGTCATCCCCAGTTACGACCAGGAGAAGAGAGAACTCTAACATTACTAGAAGAAACTTGTACAAGTTGTTGTGCAACATTCATAAATAGTTTCGCCCTACTCCATTGTCATCCCTAATTACGACTAGGGGAAGAGAGAACTCTAAAATTATTAGAAGAAACTTGTACAAGTTGTTGAGCAACATCCATAAATAGACTCACTCGTCATGCTCTATTGTCATCCCTAGTTACGATCAGGAGAAGAGAGAACTCTAACATTATTAGAAGGAACTTGTACAAGTTGTTGTGCAACATTCATAAATAGTCTCGCCCTACTCCATTGTCATCCCTAATTACGACTAGGGGAAGAGAGAACTCTAACATTATTAGAAGAAACTTGTACAAGTTGTTGAGCAACATCCATAAATAGACTCGCTCGTCATGCTCTATTGTCATCCCTAGTTACGACCAGGAGAAGAGAGAACTCTAACATTACTAGAAGGAACTTGTACAAGTTGTTGTGCAACATCCATAAACTTGAGTGCCCCTCCATCTCTGCACTTAAGCAGAAGTCTCACAGCATCTTCTTTTTTCATTAAGATTTTCACTTTTATAACCCCATCATTATTTGCATGTGTATTTTCTCTTTGAGTAACTGTATTTTTCTCGAAAGTGTTATTCTTTTTATTTTCCTCCTCATGATTAATTTCTTCTTCTTGTTGTGATGGATGATACTTTGGTTCTAGATCAAATTTAACTTGTTTCTTGATTTTGGGCTTCTTCTTATCCAACTCATCTCTACAAACATAAGTAGTTGGAGTATTAATACTACTTTCAACAACTTTGGTTCTTCTTGATTTACTACCAAAGTGAATTCCCTTAAGCAAAGAACTCCCAAATC
>NW_025891729.1:0-2262 GCF_002878395.1 Capsicum annuum
CACTTAGACTTTTTTACATATACTTCTCTATCATTAGCTTTATTCGTGAATTTATTTACTGCATTTTTTAATTTTTGTTTTAAAAAAATTATTCTTGATTTGATAACATTCTTTAAATATGCAGGAATGATATAGCATTTTCAACTTATCTTTCTTTGTGAATGTTCAAGGTCTATCAATTTAAATTGATATAAATATCTCTTCTTTTCGATGATTCAATATGCAAAATAATATTATTTTTTTGGTAGAAAGTACATGCATTAATATAAAAGAGAACGCAGTTTAAGTTTTAATTTTTGACGATTAGTCAGGGTTCAAAAAGGAATAGTTCTGGCCTGGCCAGTTAAAATCATCAGTACAAGAGCTAATTATTCTCTCAAAAAGTTTCCGAGATGTCTGCTCAAACTGCATCTTTTGCATATATCGGTGGAACTTCAAAAAGGGTAGTCTCCTGAAACCCGCTTGCCTTTGCTCCGTGTTTTGCTAGAGCATCCGCCACTCCATTTTGACCTGCATTCCAAAATCAAAGTATCATAGTGGAGGTTCCTGTTAGTTAACATTGATATAACTTCCAAGGAATCAATGTTAATTTCAATGTGGAGAAGATTAGTTTGCTCTACCAGTTTTAATCCTTCAATGAGAGCCATAAGTTCCATTATGTTGTTGGTAGTCCGGTGAAAGTTTTTGTTAAAATCTAACACTCAACCTCCATTACCAGATCTGACTACCCCTCCCATTCCACCCTTCCCGAGGCTTCTAAGGGAAGAATTATCAGTATTGAGCTTGATGGTATGGCTTGTGGGAGGATTTCACTTAACGTCAATGATTTGGTTTTTCTTGATTGGGGTATTATTTTGAGTAAGATGTTTATACTCAACAGTTTGGGAGTAAGCAAGGTTAAAATTGGGATGATCCCTTTTGTTATTGAAGGTATTAGAGTTCTTGGTGTTCCAGATTGTCTAGAGGCTGAAAAGAATAATGTCGTGCCAGTGGATTAGTCTGTTGAATTGGGAGTGTTGAAGAGATCTCCAGATAGTATGCCAGTAAGAGAGTAGGAGACTGGTAATAAGAGGTTGTTTGGATTGGGTCATCTTGTGGATAGTTTGCAGTCCAAAATATTTGAGGATGGGACACTTAAAGAAAATGTAGGATTTTTCTTCCTGGTGATGATTGCAGGTAGCACAACTAGTATTTTGTCCCATTCCTCTCTTAGAGAGGTTGAGGTTATTGGGGAACCTATCAAGCTGGCTTAGCCAAAGAAAGGTTTTGACTTTTTAGAGGATTTATCCTTCTATATCCAGTTGAAATTAGAGTAGTAATTGATCTTAGAGGTTTTGGCTATATGATTATAAGCACTTCTGCTGGAGAACAGACAATTACCTATGAGATTCCAAATGAGCTCATAAGTATGGGCTCTAGGATTAGGGAAAACAGAGTTGGTGAAAGTTTGGATGAGATCCTCAGGGATTTTAACCGGAAGATCCTTGAGGTTCTAGGAGCTATTTTTCTAGACCCCAGAGAGTTAAATGTCTTGGGAATGATAAGGAAGAAGGGCTTGGATGATGGAAAGAAGGAGTTCACAATGAGGCATCCATTTAGCCTTCCAGAAGTTGATCTTGTCATCCTTATTGATTTTCCAAGAGGAGGCAGTTTTACAAATTTCCCAACCCACAAGGACAATTTTCCAAGTTCTAAAGTTGTTGGCTTTGAGGGATATGCCATGGGGGCTAATTTATTTTAAAGAATTTTTTCCCAGAGACTGTTGGGATGCTTGTAAAGTCTCTAGGCTAGACTGGATAACATAATGGTATTCCTAATGGAAGCTTTTTGGAGGCCTAGGCCCCCATTAGCTTTAGCATTAGTCAAGGTTTCCTAATTAATTAGATGCATTTTCTTATTATTAGGGGTGGTGTCCCAGAGAAAGTTCTTTTGGGTTCTGTCAATCAATTAGTTGATTTTAGAGAGGATCAAGATGAATTACATGACATGAGCGGGAATACTAGCAAGGGAGGACTTGGTAAGGGTGATTCTGCCATCCATATTGAGGAATTTGGTTTCCCATCCAGCCAACTTACTGTTGAGATTGTCTAGGATGAATTGAAAATCTCTATTGTAAGTTTTTTTGTGGAAGACGGGAAAACCAAGATATTTTCCAAACTTGTCTTTGGATTGTATGCCTAAGATGTGAGACAATTTATCTTTGGTCTCCTGAGCACAGTTTCTAGAGAAGATTACTTTAGATTTGAGTGTTAATTTTTTGGC
>NW_025891730.1:0-2089 GCF_002878395.1 Capsicum annuum
ATGAAAATTTTGATTTCATATTAATAGTTAATGGCTTTGTTGTTAATTCATCTGATACCTGTGTTTATTTTAAAATAATAGGATCAGACTGTGTGATTATATGTTTATATGTGGATGACATGCTAATCTTTGGCCCTAATGTGAATATTGTAAACGAGACTAAGAAATTTTTATTTTCTAAATTTGAAATGAAAGACCTTGGAGAAGCAGATGTGATTTTAGGAATAAAAATCAAAAGAAATATTAATGGTTTCTTCTTGTGTCAGTCTCATTATATTGAGAAAATGTTGAAAAGGTTTAATTGTTTTGATGTAGTTTTAGTGAGAACTCCTTATGATCCTAGCATACACTTGAAAAAGAATAAAGATTTCAGTATTTCTCAAACTGAATATGCTAAAATAATTGGGAGTGTAATGTTTTTCATGAACTATACTCGGCCTGATATAGCTTATGCTGTTAGTAGATTGAATAGATATACTCATAATCCCAGTAATAAACATTGGCATGCTTTTCATCACTTGTTAAGGTACTTGAAAGGTACTATGGATTGGTGTTTTCATTTTAATAAATTTCCTATTTTTTTAGAAGGGTTTTATGATGCAAATTGGGTGACTGACAATGATGAAGTTAGCTCGACCAGTGGCTATGTGTTTACTTTGCACGTTCTACTATGGAATCTGAATTCATTGCTCTTGAGTTGGCAGGGAAAGAAGCTGAGTGACTGAGAAATATTTTGACAAATATGACTTTATGGGGAAGACAAATGTCACCAGTCTCTTTACATTGTGACTCACAGGCGGCAATTGGGATTGCTAAAAATAGTGTATACAATGGTAAAAAGAGAAATATTTGCATCAGACATGGTGCAGTTAAATAATTGTTAAAATATGGCATTATTTCCTTGGAATATGTAAGATCTGAAAGAAATTTGGCGGATCCTATGACCAAGGATTTGACAAGGAAAATGACCCTTGAATCGTCGAGGGAGATGGGGCTAAAGCCCATGGATTAAGATACCCATTTATGGTCAAAGGAAGCCATATAGGCCGTCAATAAACACTACATATCCTATCCCTATGGCGTGAGGTAGTGTATTATAAGGTTGGGCTTATTTTTGATCTTAATGATCCATAGCCTTTTGAGGGTCTATGAGATAGACTTGATGGATCACCTATGTGAGTGTAAAAGGTTGGTAACCTTTTTATGAAAGACTTGGGTTGTCTTTCTAGAGCACTCATGAAACCCAAGGTTTGTGTGCATGACCATAAAAGCACTTTGTAGTATTGCGGAGGTTGCTTAAAATCAAGGATATGGTATGTGTTGTGGGGGTCCCAACTTATGTCCATCTAGTTTAAGAGTACTTCACTTTTTGGATATTTGTCGTTGCCTCATATCACTAAGTGTCAATTCAAATCGAAAGATATTGACACTTAAGTACATGTTCCTTTTATTTGCCCAAAAGTGTTTCTATTTTTTTGTCTTTGCATTTGTGGGGGATTGAAAGCATTTTTAATGGTTAGAATGCAAAGTCAAAGTCTAAAGCTTCTTTAAGCTTATCCAAAAAGAGGAGTCTAAATACATTGTTATCAAAAACCATTTACAAGATACATTGTGAGAAAAATAAAGTAACTTCTTAATTCTTTTGTAACTGTGTGTTTTCAATTCCAAACTTGAACATAAGAATTCATTTGATGAGTTAATTCATCCCTTGAACGGATGAATTCATTTGGTGAGGAGTTAAAACATTCAATTCATCATTAACTACTCTTGTAACATCATTTGTTCTTCACCTATATAAACCACACTATTTGAGAACAAAAAAGACCACCAACAAAGTAAAAGAAAAGAAAAATATCCTCCTCCAAAGTTCTCTACTTTCGGGCAATAGCTTTGAGCAACCTACAAACTTCCAACCTTGAGTGCACGTGTTTGGAAGTAGTTGTGGAACCTTGGGGAGCGACCTGCTAGAAGGATTTGCACCGGAGTAGGGCCGAAATCGCTTTCAAGGCAGTGGCTTGCCACGACACAACATTTCTGACTATTCTCTTACTATTACTAATTCAGTTCCAATATCAATATTGTATTAATT
>NW_025891731.1:0-1333 GCF_002878395.1 Capsicum annuum
GAACTAGGAACTTGGAATCTTGAATAAATTTGTAGAATTAATGGTGAACTTTGGACGTTCTTGAACTAGGAACTTGGAATCTTGAATAAATTTGTAGAATTAATGGTGAACTTTGAAGGTTCTTGAAGTTGGATGTAGGAGCTTAGGTTTTTCTTTTTGTGGGAATTTGATGATATATAACATATAATGCTTCTAATAGGCTTTAATATAAGGTTTCGACAGATTTTGGGTGAGGGCGAATGACCAAAACACCCTTAAAAATCAAATAATTCTTGAATCTGTCCTTTGGTGGACTGTTTTGATAGTCTGAAGTAGATCAACCATAACGTTTTACTCCGATATCTAAATTGGATGAAACCAATTTCATTAGAAAGAGGAATCTAATATCTTTCCACACATAGTATCTCACCCAAATTATTTTGTACGAGGAGTTATGATCGTTTGAAGTGGACCCAAAAAATTGCTTTTGATAGGCTGAAGTAGATCGACCATAACTTTATGCTCTGATAGAAAAATTGGATAAAACCAATTTCATTAAAAAGAGGACTCGAAGAGATTCCCGTTGATATATAGTATATCACCCAGATCATTATGTACAAAGATTTATGATCGTTTAAACTTAGACCAAAAATACGCCAGGCCTCAGTACTTTTTCCTGCACGTTTTACTGTTCACTACTATTCATGGTTCGATTGGAATGTTCATAACTCGTCGCTCGGGTGTCCGTTTTGGATAATTCACATATCGTTGGAAATATTATTTGATACTATATGCAATGGTGGGTCATAATCTAAGATATTCCTCTCGAAAAATATATAATTCATTCTAGAAGATAGAACCCAACACGTTTACGCACAATATTTCAATGAAAAGTTTCCCGGAGTATTACATCGTCCCCCCTTTGGAAACATTCATCCTCGAATGATGCTATACATGCCAAGATTAGATAGGGAATAGAGAATACAGATGAAACCATTCGTTAGACTCATCACCACATCGTTTCTCACTCCGAATGCAACATAGAATGCATAAATTCAAGAAACTACAGCTGAACACATAATAAATGACAGCTGAATTGCTGTAACTTTTATCAAAAGAGCATGATTTAGGAAAGAACGGTACCTTCGGCTTGATCGTAGTTAGTGAAAAATAGGTGCGGGTACTTGGATCGCATATCCACCTCAGCTTCCCAAGTTTCACCCTCAACAGATTGGTTTCGTCACAACACCTTGACCAAGGGAACTTCTTTGTTCCTTAGTCTTCGGACACTGAAATCAAGAATCTCAATAGGAATCTCATCAAAAGAAAGATTTTCTTGAATGTCAGCACTCAC
>NW_025891732.1:0-6197 GCF_002878395.1 Capsicum annuum
AGAATCGACCTCCAAATATTCTCGATTAAATCTCTTTCTTCCTTTTTTTCTTCCAAATTCTAGAATTGACCTCTAAAATATTGTTGTTAAATCGCTTTCTTCTAAATTTGAGAATTGACTTTCAAACATTCACAGAATCAACTTTAGCCATAAGGTTTCTTTAGGTATGAATTCATCATCAAAATTCAATGTGGTGGTAATTTTAGCTTTTTGATGCATTGTGGTAATTTTAGCTCGTTATATAATTAGCATATTGATTTGATTTTTGGGGAGGTGAACATAAACTGAACCTGGGATATACTGTTGTTGTAGTAATATATTTACAATTGAGGAATTCCGTTGAACAAGTTGTGAGAAGTTTGTTATTACGATTATAATTGTGTTTGAGTAGTTATGGAGGGTTGGTCTTGGAGAGAAAGACCGTTAATATGGGAGTTAACGTTGATCGCAATATATTTTGGAAAGGCCAAACCTATAAGGTCAAGGTGGTACAAGAAATTAATTCCAAGTATTTCAAACTAGTGGTATAATTAGCATTAAAAGATGATGAGGAATTGTGTCGACTAGTTTGTAGGGAGTTTATTATTGAGATTATAATTGTGTTTGAGTAGTTGTGAGGGTTTTTTTCTTGGAGGGAAAGGCTGTGTTTTCCATCTCGGATGAATCCAGCTTATGTTTTAGAGATTAAAGAAGCACTAACTTATTGATTCTAAGAGAGAACACATTAGCTATTAGCTTGTATAACATAGAGCAACATGCAATGGGTTTAAACTCTCTAATGGTTGTAGGATTTGACACTTTAGGTAACAAGGTCACTATTATACAACTTTTCTGTGTTAAGAAAAATCCGTCATTGTTGAACACACATCATATTTATATTCATTGACCATTTGTTGTTGAACTATGCTTACCTAGATATGTTGGAATAATCACCAGTATTTCTGACAACTTCTTTTGTCTCAGTATCACGTGTTTCTGTTGAGTGACACAACACAGGAGATCCCCTAAAGATGACACGGTTGCTTAGTTTTCCATACACCTCTCAGAACCCCTTATTAGAAAACTTTAGTCTTGGCATATTAGAATATCCATTATGTTTGTATATTCAGTTCCTTGAATGTGGGCGTGAACCTTTGGGTGATGAGGTGATTTGACAGAATAATAAATGATCCTGTTTGGGGTAGCCATGGTTATCTACAAGATTTTAAAAGCCAAAAGAAATTTTTTTGGCTGTATCCGGTGAGGCGAAAAATATATTCAACAAAACATTAACCGAAAACCTGAAAGGCAAAGCAAATATTAAAATAATAAGATTCTTAGTTTAAAAAATAAAAAAGATTCTTGTTACTTTTTTTCTTTCATAACTGCACTAAAATACATGGGGTTTGAATCACCTAGCTTATACACAAAGCCTTGAATTTTAATTGTAACATGCTCTCTTCAATATTGCTTTATTTCTCAATAATAGTCAGTACATCATTCTCTTTCAAGGCTATACTATTAGAGTATTGAGTTGATAAACTATGTTGTATCACTTGCAACCTATCTTTGAAGTAAACAACTCTCTCAGAATCACCCCTATTGTGTGTGTTATTTAGTAGTTTCAAGTGCAATTTAGCATCTTTAGTTTCTGCCATACATTTCAAGTTATGCCCCATGGGCAAGAGTTGACACTTCCTTAGTCTGTAATGATTTGGCAGATGACCTATAACTCTTGCCCCAGAGGCAAGACTGAGATAGTTATGCCCCATGGGCAAGAGTTGACACTACCATAGTCTGTAATGATTTGGCAGATGACCTATATCTATTGCCCTAGAGGCAAGACTTTGACAGTTATGCCCCATGGGCAATAGTTGACTATGCCTTACTATTTAATGATTTTACTTATTGAAGATATATATTCTAAATTAAATTGTTACTAATCTTTTGTTGTTTCATTTTTCACAAGGGTTGTGCTTGGAATGGATGGAAAAGAAATGAGTATTGAGCAATATAATATGGGACAATCAATTGAAATTATGGATAGAAATAATGAGTTACAGGTTATCGAACTAATATTGGAGGCTGCAATAGATGAAGAAATGGGGCAGCCATCGAAGATTAAGAGGGTACAACAAAAAAAGAAGAGGATACTTGATGTCGAGACTATAATCTTGAGACACAATGCCTCTTTGAATGAGGTAAATATCAAGTCGATCTTCATTGACAAATAAAATATGATGACGTGCTTATCAAATATTACAATTACACACAACATCTAATTTAAGTTATCAAATCAAGCACAACAAGATATTCACTACGATGTTTAGACGACAACTGCGTGTGGTGGTTTTATGCCTCAAAGATTTCGATTCTTTGCTCTTTCAGGTTATTACATATGAAAAGGCTTATAATTTCTCAGTTGATTTTATAACGTCCGACCACAAAAATGCAACATCAAAGGTCATATGTGACTACATATTAGAGATTGCGCGTGACTCTACTAATGTAATCACACCAAACTTTGTGGTAGACGAAATGAAAAGAAAATACGGAATAATCATATCCTACAACAAAGGATGGCAAGCGATACAGCTTGCCTATACGGTGATAAGAGGAACCGCAGGAGAGAACTACAACAGGTTGCCACCGTATCTTCATATGATGAAAGAAAACAACCCAGGTACGTACACAAACATAAAGAGGGAAGATGAGAACAGGTGCAAATTCTATACTGTTGAAATTAAAACTTTTGCCCAAGAGGCAAAAGTTTATTTTTTAATTGCACTGATTAAATTATTAACATTTATACAACTCTTGCCTCATAGGCAAGACTTGTTTAGAAAATTATTGTACAAATGCTCTACTGTTCAAATTGAAAATTTTTGTCCAAGGGGCAAAAGTTTATTCTTTAATTGTACTGATTAGATTATTAACATATATGCAACTCTTGCCTCATGGGCAAGACTTAGTTTAGAAAATTATTGAAATTAAAAACTTTTGCCCAAGAGGTCAAAGTTTATTATTTAATTGCACTGGTTAAATTATTAACATATATGCAACTCTAGCCTCATGGGCAAGACTTAGTTTATAAAAATGCTATACTGTTGAAATTAAAAACTTTTGCCCAAGAGGCAAAAGGTTATTCTTTAATTGCACTGCTTAGATTATTAACATATATGCAACTCTTGCCTCATGGGCAATACTTAGTTTATACAAATGCTATACTGTTGAAATTGAAAACTTTTGCCCAAGAGGCAAAAGTTTATTCTTTAATTTTACTGATTAGATTATTAACATATATGCAACTCTTGCCTTATGGGCAAGACTTAGTTTAAAAAATTATTGTACAAAAGCTATACTGTTGAAATTAAAAACTTTTGCCCAAGAGACAAAAGTTTATTCTTTAATTTCACTGATTAGATTATTAACATATATGCAAATCTTGCCTCATGGGCAAGACTTAGTTTAAAACATTATTGAAATTGAAAACTTTTGCCCAAGAGGCAAAAGTTTATCCTTTATTTGCACTGATTAGATTATTAACATAGATGGAACTCTTGCCTCATGGGCAAGACTTAGTTTAGAAAATTATTGTATAAATGCTATACTATTGAAGTTGAAAACTTTTGTCCAAGAGGCAAAAGTTTATTCTTTAATTGAGCTAATTAGATTATTAACATATATGCAACTCTTGCCTCATGGGCAAGACTTAGTTTAGAAAATTATTTTACTCTGATTATAAACATCAAATGCAAGTTGTTACTAATATTCTTTTGCTCAACACAGGTTTCAATATGCTTTTTCACTGCTATTGATACACCACCTTCAAAGAAAGTTCTGTAAACTGATGTAATTTTGCCACCACCAATCAAAGACTCCTTGTCTAGCAAGGCTTTTGTGCCAGCCTCCTAGTCCTCATATTTTGAAGGCAAAGTTTTGCTGAAAAGAACTAACTTTTCTATAATGACATTTGAATCTGTTGAAGCCAATGGCGTGCTCTCTACAATGAATGCTTCATCTTCTCTCCTCCTTATCCGTCGAGCCTTTATATTGATGATGGTTATCAAACAAATGCCTGAAAGAATTACTGCAGCAACAACAATAGCAACAATAGCCGAGGCACTTAATTTTGGTTTCCTTTTTACAAAAGTAGTGCCATCGGTAGAACATGAAACTTCTAAAGGATCACCACACAGATCAGTATTATAAAAAAACGCCGAGGTTCCAAACTTCTGGATGCTCTCAATTGAGGGAATAACACCAGATAGAAGGTTGTAAGATAAATTAAAATAAGTTAAAATTTTCAAATCCCCAAGGGCAATAGGGATTGATCCAGACAATGTATTTTGCGATAAATCCCCAAAATACAAGTTAGAAAAATTTTCAATGGTCGATGGAATACTTCCATTCAATTGGTTATGATGTAAGTCAAGATATACAAGGTTTGACAAGTTGTACAAGTTTTGTGGTATTTCTCCTTGTAAAAGATTCTCAGATAGATCCATGCAGCAAATATTAGATTCTTCAAAATTCCAGTTCAAAGCAATGATGAAATTAAACAAACTAAACTGAAATGGTACTATACTCACAGTTGAAGAATAAGCTTGCAGTTACTAATCTCCTGCGGTTTTTCACCAAATAGGGTGAGATAGACTGATAGAGAATTCTTCAGACATTGATGTAAAATACATGTTAGTGATAAACTGAATTTAGTAGAAACTTACATCAACAATGATGTCAATTAAGTTTGAAGGCAGAAGTCTCGAAGAATCGAAATTAACATCCACTGAGAGACGCTCTATTTCTTCATCAGAAGCAACATCCATTTGTTTCTGTTAATGGAGTTTAAAGATTTAAGTGAAACCGACTGAAGAGAAAGAGAAGAAAGAGAAAGAGTATTTGAGAAATGAGGAAAAAATATAACAACGAGAATCAATAACTGAGAAAAATCTGCGAAAAAAAAGAGAAATAAGAAAAATTCTAAATAAAGGTTAAAGACAAATTAATTAAAAAAAGGAAAAAAAATGAAGAAATAGATAATGGTTGAGAAAAAATAAAAAGAGAAAAAAAAATAAAGGATGAAATAAATAAATTAAAACATGAAAATAAAGATAAAGAAAAAAATAAAAACTGAAAATAATAAAAAACAGATTAATAAATTTAAAGGAAAAAATAAAAAAGTGAAAAAAAGTAGAATAATAAAAGTAAAGGAAAAATAAAAAAAATGAAAATAATAAAAAACAAAATTTGAGATATAAATGAGTATAGAAAGTTTAAAAATATATTTGAGGTATAGAGGGGCAAAATGGTACTTTTAATATATTGTTTTGTGAATTATTTATAAATCTTAATTCTAATAATATAAAAATAATTTGTAATTATATACACTTTCAACGTGAAGTGATTATGTTAGGTCCGTTTATAAATATAAGTTACTTTTTTATAAATAGCATGGAAAGTTGTACTTACGATATTTTTGTCTGTTAAAATTCATGTAAAGTAAATTCAGACAAATCCGAATAAACAAAAGTTGTATTCAACACAAATAGGAAAATTAACAAACTGAGAAATAAACATATAATAATTTATGGAATTTTTTTTTTTAAAAAGTGAAAAAAAGAAATAATTGAACAATTCGATGTGTCATGATTATGGAACAAGATACACCAATACTTCGAGAAGAAACGACATAGAAGATCATTATTATGAGCATGAGTATATATAGTTAATTAGAATTCAATTTTAATTAAATACCCAAAACCCAAGTTAATTAAAGCACATGGAGAGATTTTATATGAATGTACCACAAGCTCGATTTGACAATAAAATTTTTGAGTAAACTTTCGATGCAACAATGGATTCACTGAAAATAAAGGAGAAAAATGAACAGAAAATTGGAGGGAAGAAACGAAGAGAAGCGACAAAAAGAAAGAGAATGAAAAATCATATATTTAAGGGTTACAAGTTCAGAATATTGTTGGAATTGAAGAAAAGTATAAGGGATAAAAAGATAAACATTTTGGCCAAACCTAAAAGAATTTTAATCTAAAAAATAAAAAGATGGAGATACCCAGCTTTTCACTTTTTTTTTTTAAAATCAGTTTTCAACTTTTTTAAGCGCTTTTTAATTTTACCAAACACCTAACAAAGTTTTACAAAAAATATTAAAAGTTGATTTGACCACATTTTAATCATATCCAAATGGACTCTTAATG
>NW_025891733.1:0-1288 GCF_002878395.1 Capsicum annuum
TACCTCCTAAAGTGCTCTATAGGTGTAATTTTTTGATTGTTAATGGTAATTCTTCACAGTTTACCAAAAAAAATAATTCTCTCGGGCTATAATCTCAGAAAAAAAAATAATATATATATATATATATATATAAACAAACTTATTCAGGAAAATGGGGAGATAGATGAAGATGTTTCTCACCGTATTGGGGCAGGTTGGATGAAATGCAGGCTCTCTTCGGGAATTTTATGCGATAAGAAGGTGCCCCCAAGCTGAAAGGCAAATTTTATAGAGTTGCAGTCCGGACTGCTATGTTGTATGGAGCGGAGTGTTGGCTGATTGAGAATTCTCATATCCAAAAATTGAAGGTGGTGGAAATGAGGATGTTGTGTTGGATGTGTGGATTTACAAGGGCTGACAAGGTTAGGAATGAAATTATTCGGGAGAAGGTGGGAGTGGTGTCAGTGGAGTATAAAATGCGGGAAGTGAGGTTGAGATGGTTTGGTCATGTGATGAGGATGGGCACGGATGCCCTAGTTTGTAGGTGTGAGAGGTTGGCCTTGGATGGTTTCAAGCGCGGTAGGGGTAGACCGAAGAAATACTGGAGAGAAGTGATTAGACGTGATATAGAGCAGTTACAGCTGACTGAGGACATGACCCTGGATAGGAAGATATGGAGAAAAAACATTAAGATAGAGGGATAAGGGTATGGATGAGTAGTAGTCAGTAATTAGGTGAACTTCGGTGTCCTTTGTTTGGCATTGTAAATATTTTATTTTTTTTTGTGGATGTCGTACCTATGTTATTTTATCATGTTCTATGCTTTGGATGCTTCTGCATGCTGCCTTTTATCTTGAGCCGGGGGTCTATTGAAAACAGCCTCTCTACCTCTTTTGAGGCAGTGGTATGGACTGCGTACACTACACCCTCTCCAGACCCCACTATGTGAAATATACTGGGTTTGTTGTTGTTGTTGTTTATATATATATATACATAAACTTATGAATTATTACTATGAATATTGTTTTTAAAAAAATAATTTTAATTAAGAAGTCAAAGATACATAAATTAGGATTAGTGTGAGTACCTATTTCATTCACAATGGCAATGACAAAGGAGCAACCAGGGCCACCAGATAGCCAAATCAAAAGAGGATCAGTAATAGGGTTAGATTCTGATTGCAAAAAATAGTAGAAAAGTTGCACCTCTTCATCTTTACCAATTCCAACATACCTATTCCAAGTGTCATATAAAGTGAAACGAACACAGTAGTAAATAAAATGATATGCTTTAGCAAATACAAATTCAA
>NW_025891734.1:0-2215 GCF_002878395.1 Capsicum annuum
GAGTAAGGACATGTCAAAGCTTAAAAGGTATGGAATGAGGAAAGTAACCTCGCATTGAACATTTTTGCTCAACAAAGTATCCAAAGGCATCGAAAGAGCTTCATGATAACCCACAGTGAAACGCATAAGCACGAACCATGTGGTAGTGAAAGTTTTCATATGGATGACCTTGCACATGAGTTATATGAATAATTCTCCTCACAACATAAGGCATGAGTTTATTTGGTGATCATAGGCCCTATTTACATCAGTACTAATCATGAAATGACATTTCACGGGAGACAGGATTTAGAAGCATTTTCCACCTTACAAGATACAACGAATGTACCTTAAGTTTAGAGACACTATTCATTTATTCCCCAGCATTAATCAACGTACTTTATCATTTCCCACCTACGATTCTCCCATAATACATCTAACCACTTAAATTTCGTGTCCTGACGTATAATAATTCTATGCTGAAGCCCAACTCGGAGGAAAGAGGTGCTAACTTAAACTGAGGGACCTACACTCTACATCACATTAAGAAATCACCTCACCCTATCACTATAATCCAACAACCTTAAGTATTAATTCAAGGAATACTAACTGCGCGGCACATTGGTTTGTGTTTTCATCAATCACAAAATTTAAGCCTATCATTACTACACCCACTTTATGGATCTCCCAACTAAGACCAGCCAATTCAATCATTCTCACTAAGATTTTCACCACATAACTCCTTCTTAACTATCTCACCGAAAACTTATTTATTTCTTCCCCCTTCTCCTATAACCTTAGTTCTAGAAGTCAAATCAAAATATTCATCTTCAAAATCATCTTCCCCTCACCCAAAACACTACCACACTTTCACAACCACCGTCATACTGATATATGAAGGGTCATTGAGGGACCCGAGCCTAAACATCATGAATGGATGTAACACTAGTCAATACATAGCTTATACTTATTACATTACTCAAGGAGGGACATGAAATGAAGATGCGATAGAATAGACATGGAGTGCTTTAGATATCAAGTGTCTGGATCATAAGTAAAGGGTTGTTCGGCATAACCACAACACAACGTGATTTCCTAGGACATACTAAGGTGAGAAACATGGGTACACATATCTCATGATTTGTATAACATAAGATCGGAATTCTTAAAGTAAATTTTTGAAACAAAGATTGATACTTGAAGCTATTGCTTCTTATTTTTCGAGCTGAGATAGTCATAAGTTCGCAAAACTTTATCGCTTTGGATAATTCTGGCATAAAATGATTCAGTGAAATACAAAAACATATTTTTTTAGGACTAAGCATGCTGTGAGACATAGGTTTAGATCATGACCAACGTAACATATGTCTTGGATACTTGGAATATTGAATCACTGAGGGAGATTATTGCTCCTTGTCTTGAAATCGGAACATGGCTTGAGTTACATAGAGAGCTCAAACCTTAGGCATAGGCAATACATGAATACATAAGACATTGGTAGAAGTCCATTCAAATCGAAGTAGGAGGAGCTTGCTTGACTAGGAATTGATTTAGCATGATTCTTAGTTGAAACTTGACATCACAAAAAGAATTTGGGAGCTACTTTAATCCATCATCTTTCCCTTAGATCAAAGTCAGACTCCTAGACTTGAGAATATAACCTCCTATCAATCGATAACCAGATTTCTCAATACAAAAGGGGATATCAGTATACACACGAACACAAACTTCCTTCATGAATTATAGATAAAGACACTAAATTTTTTCTAGGTTATCTCCCTTCAGGAATACTAATCATAACTTCCCCTAACCCCAAAGTCACCAAATTATGACTAACATTATTATAGGCATGTCCATCTATGCTTCTAAACACTTAACACTCTATCTTCAACTCCTTAGAATACTCGCATTGCACCTCTAGTTGCATAAATTACAACTTAACAAAATTTGTAAAACCATACCCAAGGATCATGTTGCCTACCTATATTTCCTCAATTCAACTCTAATGAATACCGTACAACAACTCACCAGACTTTTCCATACTAAATTTCAAGAACATAAACTAGGTACGCAAAACACTTATACACATAAATGCTAAGCCTTCTATTTTTAAGTACACTTTAAAGGCATTGCTTTCCAAGAATGCTAATCTTAATTTTATTCACTATCCTCTATTGTCATCAACCTACAATTCAATCTCATGAGCATACACATCCTCACTCCTTATCACATAAAA
>NW_025891735.1:0-4134 GCF_002878395.1 Capsicum annuum
TTTACCCAAAGAATGGCTCATATCCCATTCTATTAGCTCGTCTGGGATCAAACCAACAAATTGTGTCCACTCTTCGACCTCATCGATAATATCAGCAATCAGAATCTCTTTGGTTATACTTGATAGTAGATTGGTACAGGTTCTGAAACCAGAATCAGAGATTGGAGAAAATTTTGAGTCTAGGTACTCTAATAGACAATCAAAGGCAAATCCTTTAAGCTGATTCATCTGTTTTGGGTCATTACAGCCAAGAAATTCACCGAAAGCCATCCACAGAAAACTCGAAAACATTCCATGTTTATTGAGGAGAAAATGGCTCACAGAGAACCCATCCTCCACATGTAGAGCCTGTTGTTGAGTTGTAGTTCCAAATATGAGTTCAACATTCAAAATGACCTATTTTGCATAGCTGAGTTTGCTTTCTTTTAACTGATCAATCTTGCTGAGCACTCCAGAAATGTTATGAATCAGTTCTCTGCAACTCCTCCTGGTGGATAATTAGGTCTCACAATCCGAAAGAAATCTATCAGGTTCTGGAAAGAGTGGTTCATCAACAGAGTCCACTGATTCATCAAGCACTTTGTCCTCTGGAAGAAAACAAGCATCATATTTATTAGAAGCATGGATGCATGAAATCCAAGTTCAGAGTTGTCTTATTTTTTAATTTATGTATTTGAGGGAAAGAAAGGAAGTATGCAAATAGTAAAATGTCGAATCGGGGACCATACTTGAGCTACTATTGCGACTGCTGGAAAGGTAGCAGTCAGTTGAATGGTGATCAAGTGAATTCCCAACTAAATCTGCTTCATCTACCAAAGTAGAAAAATATCTAGTAGGATAAGTGAGAGCACATTTAGCTCTAAACCTTTGAAAACCTTGTTCTGAACTCTTTATTTCGGCCATCTCAAAATCCATATCTTCTTTATCAGATCCGCCAGGTCAAGCACAAACTTTGTCTGCCACATTGCTCCAAGTTCTAGAAGCTGAAGCCTTTTGGGGCCTACTGCCTGATCCTGTGGGCATCGATTCCAAACCCATGATCCTGGTAACCAAATTGGAGCTTTCGTTTCGCTCTTGCTTTCACAACGTGTATCAGTCATTCCATTATTCTTTGTATTTGGAAAACCCCCACTGTTCTCATTAGCAATCTACATTGTTCATACAAGAACCAAAAACAATAAAAACAAAAACTTTCCTATCAGGCTTAAATCTGAGACAATAGAAGAAAAAGAAAGCTAAATATGGGAGTATAGTTCAAGAAATGAGTACCAAACGAAGCTTTGGCTGCTTCGCATCCCCTCCAAACTTTTTTGAAGCTTGTTTCAAGCAAGCTATAAGAATGCAGCACAAAAAAGAAATAATTTAGCCCTCTAGCAAGAATCACCTTCAAGAAATTAACCATTTTGCTTTAAAAATTAGTGGAATGTAGTAGTAGCTAACCTGGTGAAAGCAGTTTCTTTGGAAACAGCATCTTGGCAAATCTACGGTTCCGATCAAAGAGCTGAAAGAAAATGCCCACACAACCACAAGGCCTTTGAGGTTGTCTCTCATTCATTTCTCTAGCTGAGCTATCATTCATCCTTCAAAATCCTTTCTTAAATTTCTTCACCTTTTCTCCCACTCTACTGAATGTGATTCACACACTTTGTCTTCCCAATAAGATTCTATCAAATATAATCTTCACATTAATTTAGAAAGAATTAAACAAAAGACCCCCCACTGGCCCCTCTGCCCACCACATCAATCACCCTCCTTGGCCCAAAAAAAGAAAATGGGGAAAAAGAACTTACATTTTCATGCAAGAAACAAAGCAAAAACCCAACAAAATATCAGAAAGAAAGTAGAAAATAGCTATGAAAAGTAAAACCCTGAGCTATGTTCAATTATAACAAAACTTTCACAAGAAACCACAGTCAAACAAAACTTCAACTTGCACCAAATGTGCTATTGTTCAAGAAAACAGCTAGAACTGGTTATAGTACACTCTAGTAAGCTATTATTTTCTTTTTTTAATGTTCTTTATGACAGTGAAAAAAGCAAAATTATAATTATTTTAAATTAGTTCCTATAGACATGCTTTCTATGCTTTGCTATCACAAATGCTACAGAATAAGAAAAGAATGTGTCGATAGAGACTAACCGATTAGGCACCAAACAATAATTATAGAACCCAAAGCAATTGCCGGAAGGACAAGACCGAATGTTTCTACAAATCCAAAGTGCCAAAGAACTTTAAAGTACTTTTAAGAGAAAAGAGAGGGAGTAATAGCGGAGGAGAAGTTTGTCCTTTCAGAGAAAGAGAATGGTGAGTTTATATAGTGAGGACGGCCGTCCACAATCCCAAATAATGAATTAACATAATTAACGTGTGAGGGGATGTCTGTCAACCAAGTAAGGCAAGAAAAATAAAAAATCAATTACTGAGATGCTTTTCTCAAATCAAATTGGTACAGGATCATACCCAAACACTCAAAACGTGCACATATTAGCCTTATTAAAGATTTACGAAAAAATCCAAAAAATAAAAAATCAATTACTGAGATGATTTTCTCAAATCAAATTGGTACAGGATCATACTCAAACAGTCAAAACGTGCACATATTAACCTTATTAAAGATTTAAGAAAAAATCCAAAAAATAAAAAATCAATTACTGAGATGCTTTTCACAAATCAAATTGGTACAGGATCATACCCAAACAGTCAAAACGTGCACATATTTGCCTTATTAAAGATTTACGAAAAAATCCTCGAATTATCACATACATGCTTTTCCCATACAAATTTACCCATATTGACTAAGAGGGATAAAAAATGTGAAGTTGCAAGAAGTTAGGCGTGTTTGCACACACCAGAGTGAGAATAACAAATTGACTCACCATTCAAGTTAAGCGTCACGAAATTTCAATCAAGCAGGACATGCAAAGAGGGTCGAATAAAAATCACAGACTTAAAATGAACACATTTATTCAGCAAAAATCAAACGTGGCCATACTTATGAGAGACACAGATGACGAAATAGTACTAAAGTTCACACACATATTTTGAACACGGGATCAAACCATAAGACGGATTCTTCATTTTCGATGAGGAAGGGTTGCAAGGTTGGAACGCCGAAGGGGTTTGCCGGAGGTATCGCTATGGGAGAGGAGTCAAGGCTGTGTCGCGACTATTGGAGTTCGCCGGAGGGGAGAAAGAAGGTAACTGAAGGACAGAGGATGGAGCGGCGGCGTGGAGGCTTGGATAGCCATCTCTGTTGATGGCGACGCTGTTCGCCAGTGGGGGACGAGAAGGGAGTGGGCTGGCCATCGGAGCAGTGGCTGGACTCGCCTGGGGTAGGAGCTGGTGGCGCGTATGGATTATAAGGAAGAGGTGACGGCGAAGGCTGTTCGCCGGAGATGGCGGCATGGCGACGAGGAATCGGAGCGAAAGGGGGTTGTTTTGGTGGTCGATTGGCGACGGAGAGATTGGAGGAGGGGGGGGAGATCGAGATTTGGAGGTGTTGGTAGAGAGAGAGAAGAGAGAGGTGGAGAGATAGAGGCGGAAGTTGGGGAAAAAATTGAGTTAGGGTTTGTGGGTTTGAAATAGGGAAAGAGAGATGTTTTGATATCAACCGTTGGATTGGTTTTTGATCGACAGCTGTGATTTAATGTCATGGCGGAATTAAAATGTGGCTAGGATGGAAAATAATGGCTTAAATTGTAAGAAATTGGGTTAAGATTGTAATGGATTGGGTAAAAATAATCTATAATTGTAAGAAATTAAATAAAATTGGATTAAAAGGTAAACAAAATCATGCAAGGTAATTTTGATTAGACTGTTATTTAAATTAAACTAGGAATAATAATAATATATGATAATAGTAATTAAATAATAAATAACAACATTAAATAATAAATAATAAAAAATATAATAAAAGATAAATAATAATAATGAAAAAAAATAATTAAACAATAAATTATAATAATAAATGATAAATAATAAATAATATTAATATATATTTAATAACAATGTCAATAAATAATAATATTAATAAATAGTATTAAATAAAGCAAGACTAGATAATGTATTTTGCAAAATTGTGAGTGTGCATAATTACGTGAAAATAATTTAATTAATAAAATTATAAAAATGTC
>NW_025891736.1:0-12987 GCF_002878395.1 Capsicum annuum
TTTTCATCTCAGATAGAAGAATAAGACTTTTCATACTAGATAGGAGAATACACATACACACATTGAGAGTCTCTTACAACCGACATAAACTATGTGAGCTACATGGAGTCCAACGTCCAACCCATGTTGGGGAGAGCTATCCTATCCTTACTATCGGAGTAGGACCTTAATCATTCTTTTCACTAGTGATCTCTATATCAATTAGCCTTAGGCTCACATCCTATAGGGGAACGTAGTTCTAGGGAAGTACCAATCACAGCTATACTTCCCACTCGATGATAAAGATTACTCTCAAACTTAGCTCAAATCTTTTCAAAAGAAAATCCACAATAACACAATTCAACAATTTATAACGGGAGCCATCATGCTACCCCTTTATTATAATCGATCAAAATGTGGATTTCTTTTCTCATTCGAGTTCAAAAATAACTCCTTCAAGACCAAAAGGTCAAATCAATCCAATCTCAAAGTGTATATAACACATTACTTCAACAAAATATCAATTCAAATTGGGTTCAACAACCCATATATCAATACTTGATCAAAACATTTGAAGATTTACACTTTATATATCAAACATGTATGATTCATATGAAAATCTGGAAATTTATCTTTAATCATGAATATTCACATCAACGCTCATGAAATTCATCTTCAAAACATCAAAAATATTATAACTTCTTCAACAAGAATATCGATTTCAAATTTCCATTTCAAATTCATACGTAGAGCATGTAAAATCATATATCTTTGTAAAATAATACAAATTTTAGGCACAAGAATGAAAAGGTGTTCTTGTTGAAAAACCTCACATACCTTAAAATTGAAGCTTTGAATGAACTCTTGACCTTGGGAATTTATTCGTGAAAATAATGAGTGTTTCTTGTAGCCCTCGGAATGGGGATTCCGAATCTCAAAGAATTATTGAAAACTCATGGTTGAATCTGGAGATATTTAAATTTGTAGGTTGAAACCCTAATGAATGTTCTTGGTGATTTTGAGAGAAAGTAAACTTATTTTGGTGTTGTGGGAGTTTAATCCCGTGTTATAGACATATATAGGGGTGTTTTTGGCACTTGAAAGTGAGGTATGTGGTGCACAAACCATGGCAGACCTTAAGGTGTGCGTCACACACCTTATGGAAGACATTTAAGTATGCCTTGCACTCCCAATAGCACACATTTGATTGGGCGGCACATTGCCCATCACACACCCTTCCTGCCTCTCACGAAAATAGGTATAACTCTTTGTTCGGGTATCAAATTTTTGCAAAATTGGTATTGTTGGAAAGATAATTCAATTATCTACAATTTGATAGGTCTTGGGACAAGAAATTCCATGTATATTAAGACATATTCACTTTTCAAATTGACCCTTGTAGAATCGAATGTCAAACTTTGGACGAATCAATTGGTCTTAGCTCAACTTTGTTCTAAGTCATTGCTATGAACATTTTTCACCTCAAAGTTATTTAATAGACTAGGATAATGATCATGAAAACTATATTCACATGTGATTCACTTGGATTAGAGTTTAGACGCGTAGAAACGATGGTTATAATTCTAGCACGAAAATACGGGGTATTACACTAATCCGTTCTTCTCTTATTTCAGAATATGCCTCCAAAGAGAAGAAACCATCCCACACCTCAGCCCAAAGATCCTTTGGCGAACATGTTTCTCATGCAGAGTTTAGGGCCGAGTTCACCACACTTGCTCAATCTGTGGCTACCCAAAATGAACGGCCACCAGTCATTTCGGCTAATCCAGTGGCCAACTCAGCCGCAGCTAGGATCTGGGACTTCACCCGAATGAACCCTTCATCTTTCTTCGAGTCTAATTCTGATAAAGACCCTCAAGAATTCATTGACCAAGTACAGAAGGTCCTAGACACCATGGGAGTTACTTCTTGTCAAAGTGCCGAGTTAGCTGCATACCAGTTATAGGATATTGCTCACACTTGGTACAAACAGTTAAAGTCCAAGTGGGTAGATGGTGCAGGTCCTATAGAGTAAGAGAAATTTGTCATAGCTTTCTTAGACATATTCTTTCCCCAAGAGCCGAGGAAGGTAAAAGTTCTGGAGTTCATCAATCCCAGACAGGGAAATATGACGGTTAAAGAGTATTCTCTTAGATTTACTCAGCTAGACAGATATGCCCCTTATGTGGTTGCAGGCAACAGGGCTAAGATGAGCAAGTTCGTGTCAGGAATGAATGATAGCATGGTAAATGAGTGTAGGTTTGCGATGCTGAACAGTGATATGACTTTAGCCAGACTCATAACCTATGCTCAGCAAATAAAGGAGTAGAAGACTAGGAATAGGGAGAGGAAGAACAAGAGAGAAAGATCAGATAGTTTCAGTTTTGCTCAACCCAAATCAGAAGAAGAAAATCGTTCGCAATCCCGTCCTAAGCCAGCAGTTCTAGCTCCTTCCTTCGCCAGTGCCCCAGTGCTGAAATTCAGAGACGGCAATAGAGATCGAGCACCAGGACCTAAGTCTTAGGGCAGTGTCAGCAGTGCCTGAACTAATCCCCTGTGTCAGACTTGTAGTAAGAACCACAAGGGTACCTGTAGAGCTGGTAGCGATGTTTGTTTCGGTTGTAGTAAGCTAGGCCACAGGATTAGAGAGTGTCCACAGTCAGGTCTACAGGGTCAGTAAAATCATTCCATAGCCTAGTCTAGTCGCCTAAATCAGCAGGGTGCCACTTCCAGTGCTGCTAGTGGGCAACGCCCAAATAGACTCTATGCTCTTCAGACCCAACAGGATCAGAAAAATTCTCCTGATGTCATTACTGGTATGTTATAGATTTTCCATTTTCATTTTACACTTTGCTAAATCTAGGTGCATCCTTATCTTTTGTTACTCCTTATATAGTAGGCAATTTCGGAATCAATCCCAAAATTTTAGCAAAGCCCTTTTCAGTATCTACCCTAGTGGGTAAAACCATCATAGCTCGGTGGGTGTACAGGAACTACCCGGTTATGATATTTCATAAATCCACATCAGCAAATTTAGTTGAGTTAGAGATGACTGATTTTGATGTCATTCTCGATATGGATTGGCTTCATTCCTGCTATACCACAGTCGACTGTAAAAATAGGATAGTTCAATTTCAGTTCCCGAATGAGCCAGTCCTAGAGTGGAAGGGTAGTACTTCAACTTTTAGGGGTCAACTTATTTCCTACCTTCGGGCAAGGAAAATGATTTCTAAGGGATGCGTTTATCATATCGTTCATGTTAAAGACTCTGGTTCCGAATCTTCTAGATTTGAATCAATCCCAGTGGTTAACAAATATTCAGATGTCTTTCCTAAAGATCTTCCAGGCATTCCTCCCGAAAGGGAAATAGACTTTGGTATTGACCTTATTCTAGACACTCAGCCTATTTCTATTTCGCCATACAGAATGGCACCAGCAGAACTGTTACGACCCAAACCAGGGCCTGGCTGTGATGAGCATTTCAAACCATAAAGGCCTGAAACACCGCTATCTATCTAATAATCATGCACATAATTCATGACAACAGAAATGCGGAAGATACACAATATAATGGAAACATGGTCAAGAATCATATGAAAACAAAAATGGGGAATAATGTCCCATAATCTAAATTAACATCTCTAAAACCGTCTGCAAAATCTCTACTACATGATTGAGTCAAGTAACTGTATATAAACTGGGACAAGGCCCCCAATAGACCCCCAAAACTAATTATAAGATAAAAAGACTGCAAGACATAAAACCTTCAGAAACATAGAAGGCTCACCACTTGTCTCTGCAACTCTATCTGAATGATCTACTGATTCTCTTGACCCCTAGACTGGGCCTCTGAACCTGAGAGGTTGGAGAGGGGAGGGGGTCAGCACAAAAGTACTGGTATGCAGAGATATCAAAACAAAACATAATATTTTTTTACAAAATATAGTTGAGAGCCATTATAAAGCAATTTCGTATCAAATCATTTGAAAACACAGGGGCATAATGCAATAGTTTCTCAACAATAATGAAATGCAACTGATCTAGGTGGAATACCCTACATAATTTACACCAACTGTCTAACCACAGTTTCTGCCTAGATTAGAGTATAAGTGAGGGAGAGACACTCAAGACCACAAAGCATGGTGTCTCAACCCACTGGTAGTGCCTAAGATCACTTAGTCTGGGCTCCTACCTATAGTCCCAATTTGGGAATGACATAAAGTCAAGTACACAAGATCACTTAGCCTGGTACCAAAATTCTGTGTCGGCAAACACGTTTTCCAGCGATGAGCCCTTACACTCAAATGACTTCTTCGGGCATCCACCTTCCTCTTATAAAATCAATGCATTCAAATTTCCTCTAATTCAATCACATATCATGTTCTGTAGGGTATCATCATACCCGACTTGCAAGTCCTCAATATCACTTCCATATATGCATAATCATGTAAAAACCAAGGTGCTTCATCATTTACAAGTGGTGAACAATATTTATTTCAAATTCATGCTCTCTTTTGTTGGTCACAATATGATATGGGGTATCAAGACATTATCATGGGAATTTGAAAGAAATTTATCATTCATATTTATCAAACTTCCATGAAAAATCTCAAATCACATATGCATGGTTTCAACCATTGAAGTATATAGGCAAAAATTCCCATGACATAAAGAAAAATGACTTAGAAATCATATTAAAAGCAAGTTATTAGCATTTGATTGAAAACCCCCATTTAAAAGCATGCATGTTCATAAAAACTACACCCATGAGATTTTTGGATAACCCCATATACCTCTATATGCGAATATGATAGGTGCTTCTTGAAGGCTACGTTGCAGAGATTCCAAATCTTCAATTTGTTTTGAAAACCCACGATTGAATCTTGAAATACTTGGGTTTTTATTTTGAAATCCTAGATAGAGTTATTGAACAATTTGGATGAATGAAGGTGTATTTTGGGGTCTTTGGGAACTAAATTTCGTGTTTATGGCTAAATAAGGATGGAAAAAGACCATTTTACCCCAAAAACGGAGTGTTTAAGTCACCTAAAACTTTTACATAGGCGGTGCCTATGCTATCACCTATGTTTACATAGGCACAGCCTATGCTATCTCCTATGTTTACATAGGCACCGCCTATGCTATCGCTTATGTTTACATAGGGGCCGCCTATGCTATCGCCTATGTTTACATAGGCGCCGCCTACTACATTGAAAAGCCATAACTTCTTGCTCGGGTGTTGGATTTTAGCAAAATTAGTATCGTTGGAAAGCAACTCAAAGAACTATAATTTGACATATAGTAGGCTCTCTAATTCGATATGTACAGATAGTTATGGTTGATGGAATCTGACATAAATTACAACGTCCACTAAAACTTAATCGATCGAAATAGTTTCAACTCGTCCTTGAGTTGAAGGACCTCTATGGTCTAAATTCAAGATTTAATGGATTCACATACTACGCAAAGAATTAAAATGCCATATTAGCATAGGATTTATGGCTTCGAGATTTTTAACGCATCAAAATCATGGTTTTTATAACACCTCAAAATACGAGGTATTACAAGAACTCAAAGAACTGAAGGATCAGTTAAAGGATCAGTTAAAGGATCTCTTAGATAAGGGATTCATTAGACCCAGCATTTACTCGTGGAGTGCACCAGTCTTATTTGTGTGCAAGAAAGACAGTTCTCTCAGGATGTGTATTGATTACCATCAGCTCAACAAAGTTACGGTCAAGAACAAGTGTCATCTTTCCAGAATAGATGACTTGTTTGACAAACTTTGGGGTGCCAGTTATTTCTCCAAGATAGAGCTCAGATCAGGCTATCATCAGCTCAGAGTTAGAGAATGTGACATCCCAAAGACAGCTTTTCGTACTCGGTATGGTCACTTCAGATTTCTAGTTTTATCCTTTGGTCTTACCAATGCCTCAACCGCTTTCATGGACTTGATGAACCGTGTGTTCAAGCAGTACTTGTACATGTTCATCATAGTCTTCATAGATGATATCCTGGTCTATTCCCGCACAGAGCATGATCATTCAGACCATCTCAAAATTGTTCTTCAGACTCTCAAAGATCACCAGCTATTCACCAAATTTATTAAGTGCGAGTTTTGGCTAAGGTAAGTAGTATTCCTTGGCCATATTATTTCCGATGATGGTATTAGAGTAGATCCTTAGAAGACCAAAGCAGTAAGAAACTGGCCTTGCCCTATCTCTCCATCAGATATCAGGAGCTTCTTGGGTTTGGCTGGCTATTACAGGCAGTTTGTTGAGGGATTTTCTTCTATTGCATCCCCCATGTCCATATGGACTCAGAAAAAGGTCAATTTTTAGTGGTCAGATCCTTGCGAAAAGATTTTTCAGGAATTAAAGACTCGACTCACCTCAGCTCTAGTCTTAGCTCTTCCAGATGGTTCAGATGGGTTTATAGTATACTGTGATGCATCCAAAGCAATTTTGGGTTGTGTCCTCATGCATCATGGTAAGGTCATAGCCTACGCCTCTAGGTAGTTAAAGCCCCATGAGAAGAATTATCCTACTCATGATCTTGAGTTAGCAGTCATAGTATTTGCCTTGAAGATTTGGAGGCATTATCTATACGAAGTTTATGTAGATGTCTTCATAGATCATAAGAGTCTCCAATATGTCTTTTCTCAGAAATATCTTAATCTTCATCAGAGAAGGTGGTTAGAGCTCTTGAAATATTATGACATGAGTATCCTTTATCATCTGGGCAAGGCCAAAATTATGGTCGACGCTCTCAGTAGACTCTTCATGGGTAGTGTTTCTCACATTGAGGATAGCAAGAAGAAAATAGCTCAAGAAATTCATCAGTTTGCCAGACTAGGTGTTCTCTTAGTCGATTCTTTAGGTGGTGGTGTATATGTTCAGGATAGTTTAGAGTTATCTCTAGTTTCTGAGGTGAAAGAAAAGAAAGACAGAGATCCTAGCCTTGTCAAGCTAAAAGAGTCAGCTCAAAATCAAAAAGTAGAGGTTTTCTCCCAAGGGGGAGATAGTGTCATTCATTTTCAGGGTCATTTTTATGTTCCAGGTATAGATGATTTAAAGTAGCAAATTCTTACAGAAGCACATGGTGCGTGATACTCTATTCATCCAGGGGCCACTAATATGTACCTTAACCTACGGGAGATCTATTGGTAGAGTGGGATGAAGAGAGATGTTGCAGAACTTGTGGCTAAGTGCCATACATGTCAGCAGGTTAAGATAGAGCATTAGAAATCTAGTGGTTCCATGCAGGAGTTCACCATTCCTACTTGGAAGTAGGAAAAAGTAAATATGGACTTCGTGACGGGTTTGCCTCGAACTCGTCATCAGCATGATTCCGTTTAGGTCATTGTAGATAGAATAACCAAGTCAGCCCATTTTTTTCTAGTCCATACCTCTTATTCAACCAAGGATTATGCCAAACTCTATATCAGGGAGTTGGTCAGATTACATGGTGTTCCATTATCTATCATCTCAGACAAAGGTACCCAGTTCACCTCTTACTTCTAGAAAGCATTCCAAAAGGGTCTTGGTACTTAAGTTTATCTCAGTACAGCTTTTCATCCTCAGACAGATGGTCAGGTAGAAAGGACTATTCAGGCTCTTGAAGATATGCTAAGGGCGTATGCAATTGATTTCAAGGGAAGTTGGGATGACCACTTGCCTTTGATTGAGTTTGCATACAACAATAGCTATCATTCCAATATTAAAACGGTTCTATTAGAAGATCTCTATGGTAGGAGGTGCAGATCTCTAATCAGGTGGTTTGAAGTTAGTGAGGCCTCAGTCATAGGGCCTGACTTAGTATTCGATGCCTTAGAGAAAGTCCAGTTAATCATAGAAAGACTTTGGGCTGCTTAGAGCCGACAGAATTTGTATGCTGACTTTCGTAGAAAGGATCTTAAGTTTGAGGTCAATGATTATATCTATTTAAAGATCTCTCCTAAGAAGGGAGTGAAGCGGTTAGGCAAGAAGGGAAAGCTCAGTCCCCAATATGTTGGTCCCTTCAAGATTCTCAGTTTCTTAGGCAAGGTAGCTTATGAGCTCAAATTTCCTTCAGATCTAGCCTCAGTTCATCCAGTCTTTCATGTCTCTTTGCTCAAGAAGTGTATAGGTGATCTATCATTCATAGTCCTTATTCAGAGCATTGACAGTCAGAACAGTCTCTTCTATGAGGAAATTTTGGTCGAAATTCTAGTCTATCAGACTCGTAGACTAAGGAACAAAGAAGTCCCTCTAGTCAAAGTTCTTTGGTGAAATCAGTCTGTTGAGGGAGCTACTTAGGAAGCAGAAGCATACATGCATACCAAGTATCCTCACCTCTTCTCTGCCAATCCAGATCAAGCTCAAGGTAATAGTTCTCCTTAAGCTTATTCAGTTTCCCGTTCAGTATTTTTTACAACTTGGTATTTAGTTCATGCTCACGTTTCATCACAAATCTGGTATCAAGTACCATTGTATATTCAATCATGCATTCATGTATCAGTCTAGTGTATAATCATGCATCAAATATGCATTCTCATTGGGAGAACTCAGTTGTCAAAAATCTCATTTATGTATTCATGAATCAGTTACTCATACATCAGATATGCATGTCCAGCGTGACATGTTTATCTTATCAGTCATGTCCGTATGAGATCATGTTCCAGTAGTGTATTCTTGGACGTACTCCAATTTATTGTCTAACCCTGATTCAGTCAGCCTCATTCAAGGATGAATGTTTTCATGGGGGAGATATTGTAATACCCTGTATATTTTTATGCTAGAAAATGAACTGTTGTTCCTGCACATGAAATCTCATATCCTGTGATTCATATTGGAGTACATGAATTAGGATGTCCTAGTGATAATATAGCTTATGATGAGTAAATCATGTTCATAAAAATCACTTAGAGTAAACCAAGCTGAGAACTTTTGAATCCACCAAGTTTTCGCATGTGATTTCACATGGGTCATCTTTGAACGAGTATAACTTTGTTTATAGGTGGAATTTTGGCATATTTATACCCTTCAAATTGTAGAGAATTGTATAAACTTTCCATCGATACCAAATTTTCCTAAAACAAACACCCAGTGAAGAAGTTATGGTGATTTAAAGTTTCAGCAACGTTATTTTAGTCAGTGGCGCGTCGCGCCATAAGCCAAAATGACATTTGTCAATTTCCAGTGTCTCTTCATGATTCCACCGCATCACAGTGAGTTTCCAGGTCACAAACGGGGGGAAACACAATATCTCTGCGTCACGTTGGGGGCCCAAATCGGGTAATTTTCATAGAAATTAAATGACGCATCTAGAGGGGTATTTGGGTCATCTTTCCACCCCTATATATATTCCATAAACACAAAATTAAGCTGTTATTTCACCAAAACATAATTTTTCTCTTAAAATCCTCTCAAGAACACGTTAGAATATTCAATTGGGGATTCAACTTCAAGAAAATTTCTCCATCAATCATCAAGAATCTTCCATCTAAGGTATGCATGGTGTTCATCTATGGATCCATTTCATTCATAGAGCTCAAGGACCATGTTTTAAATATTATATTATGATTGTCTTGTTGTGATATGACCATGTACATGTTGATAATTATTGTTTAAGTTTCAAGATGATATCTAAAGGTGTTTTCATGAAGTATATGTGTTTGTTAGTTGAAATCCATGAATTTTATGTGGTTTAAAATGGGGAAATTCATGAAAACACATCTAAGCTAAAATAATGCATGCAAAGTGTTTGACAAAAGGCCTAGGATTATAGAATTCATGTCTCATGATTTAATAGTGCTTAAATAACAAGTCCATGCTCTATGCTTTATGATTTTACATGAATTCCACGTGATTGATATACGTCGTTGTTGTGATATGGATTGAGCATGATATTGAAGCTATGCAAGTATTCACATGTTGTATGAATTTTTCTTCCATACTTAAGATGTTGAGAACTATGCTTAGTGTGAAAGCCCCTTCTTATGATATGGTGAATTGTGGACTTCATTTTATGATCAAGTCAGTTATGTGTGTTAGTTTCCTTCCATCAAGGCCTAGAGCCATGTCACGTTATCATGATAATCTCAGTCAAGCCATGATCTATAGAACTCAGTTAGTCATGTGACTCAGGAAATCTCATGATCTCAAGTTAAGAAACTACCTCCCACAGTTTTAGTCCCAGTCTCAGTAAAAGAACTTAGATAGTTCTTCAGATTTCAGTATACCAGGACTGTCAGTTACAGTCAATTTAGTTATAGTACAAAACTCAGGTAGTTCCATCAAATTTAGGACTGTCAGACACAGTCATCCATGTTATCAAAATTTCAGTATCAGTCATGTTAGATAACAGTAAACAATGTGTTAGCATACAGATCCAGATATCATGTATTCACGATTTTAGTTACTATGTATTTATGTTTGTACTCTTACGTTCATATCAGTCAGTCAGTTAGCATTCTTCATGCATGTAAACCCTTTTGCATTTAGCCTAACTCACTCGTATACTCAGTACTCCCAGTCGTACTGACGCATTTTTGCAATGGTGCTTTTTTTCATGTTACACCATAGGTTCAGAGACACGAGTTCCAGATCAGCAGTAGTATTCCAGCCGCAGAGTTACAGTGAGTCCTCATCCATTCAAGGATAATATTATTTTATTTCATTCATTATTTCAGTTCAGTTTTGCTAGACGGAGTTAATTGGAGACATGTTCCTTCAATTCCTTATTTCAGACAGTATTTAGAGGCTTTCAAATTTAGTTCAGATTTTAGATTCAGCTTTCAGTTGTTTTTGGTATTTTTTACCCTATATGGATGTTATTATTTATCAAATATTCTATTTATTTGAACCTTATGGCCTACTGTTCATATTTTCCATATTCTACAAGTATATTATGCAGTGTACAGGCACAGATATCAGTCATGGGTTAGCTTGTGGTCCCTTGGGGTTATAAGCACCATGTAGCGTTTTAGGTACCAGATTTGGGGTGTTACAAATATCTTTCGGTATAATCATATCTCTCATTAATCCTATTTTTACAACTTGTATAACTGGTTTAATTTCATCATATAATATCTCTGCTGGTGTAGTATAAAACTTTATAAAAAATAGATTTCCTTTGGTTATTTTCTTATAGGTGGCGAATGCTCTATATAATTTTGGTATAGCTGTTAGTTCATCTCCATCTTGGGTATATACGGTATTTAATAATCTATAACTGAAACAAGTTTTAACTAAGCTTGGGTTGGTTTTCGGTAATGCGATTAACTTGTTGTAACATTATAATTTTTGGGTTATATAGTTTGTGTTTGGTTCTTGGATATTAGTAGCTCTGGGGTTAAGGTTTTGATAAGTTTGTATTTTGTGGATATTTTTTATGTATGCTCGAGTTATATGGTTATAGGCTTTTCTATCTTGATTTAAACTTTCTCGATATATGGTAGTTTGTGGGGGTATGAACAAGGGGTCTTTTTGTGTTTTTGGTATAAATGGTTTTTCAAATATCTTATTCATGTTCATGTTCTGATATCTTTGTTCACTAACTCCTTTTCTTGTACCTGGAATTGTAGATTGATAAACGTTATGAGTTTTATGGAGTGTCCCAACGTCTCCTTTTAGCTCTAGAATTTTGATGTCTTCCGATCGACATAGCTCTGCACACTTCTAAATTATCTGGTTCATAGCTTTAGACTTCAATTTAACTTCATTAGTCTTTAGCTTTTCTATTTCATTAGTCATACTGTCCACTTTCATTGAAAGGGTAGTTAGGGTTTTGAGTATCTTTTCTAAAGCATCATCTTATATTATATCAGTCTGTGTAGCTTTGTCTTGACATGTAATCTGCAATGACATTCTTGTTAGTTTTGATTACTTCAATTGTAAATGTAAAATTTAATATATTTAATACTAGTCTCCGAATTTCCTTTGTTGTAACTGAATTTAGACAGTTATTATTTAGATGGATATTATACAGATTAAAAATGTTAGAATATATTAAAAGAGTTAGAGAAAAACAAAGTTGGCTATACAAACAAATTAATTATAGAAACCAGCTTAGAAGAGGAAGAAAATAATTAAAAGAAAGATTAATCTGGATAGATAAAACCATAAAAACAACTAGCGTTAAAAGATAGTTTAGAATATAATTTAGACATAGAATTATTCATAGAAGAAAAGGACAAGATAATTAACGAAATAGATAACCTAGAATTTAATATCAGATATCGTACAATTAGAATAAATTATTACAAAGAAATTTGCAGTATTACAACTACTTTAGGATAAAATGATAAACTAAGAATACTTAGAATATTGGAGAAAATATATGGAGGAAATAAGATTAACAGAAATACTTATGAAAAAGAATCTACTTGACTATCTCAAAACTAGAAATATAAAACATATAGAATACCTTAAAAATAATATAGAAGAATTAATAAGGTTTAAACAAAAAACAAAGGAATATTATGACATAGCATTTCAATTAACATGATAAAACTAGTTAGTACTAAGTTATCTACTAGTTATCCACGCAAATCACTCAAGTTATCTTCACCCCCTACCATTGGTACCATATTGGTATCAGAGCTACGTTATTTAACAAATGTACAAGTAGATATGTGTTAATTTAGTTATGAGAAATGTTAATTCAATTATGAAAAATGTTAGAAATATTAATTTAATTATTAATTATGAGCTATTATTATTTACGTTGTTACTTATTTGTTAAAAATGAGAAGACCATTTAAAAATATAGAAGCTTTTAAAAAAATTAAAGAAACTTTAACTAGTTACTACCCAGAATATACGAAGTTAAATAAAACAAAAGAAAATCCCCATAGATTAGCTTACTTAATTACCTTAATATCTAGTAATGAGGCAAAATTAAAAATCTATTTAAAATTAAGAAGAATGAGCTATATACCACCTAATTATGATAAAATCATATTCCGGTATCCACCAAAATATTATAATTATTGTACAGATGAATAACATAACAAAATTTCAAAAA
>NW_025891736.1:15987-96369 GCF_002878395.1 Capsicum annuum
ATATTTAGAATCACAAATAGATAGTCTAGAATACATATATCAATAGGATCTATACACCATCAAGTAGATAAACCACTACAAGAAAAATAGCCTCTAGGGAAGGGAATTCTCGTCCCTAAAAGTTCAATTCTGGTCGTAAATGATCTCTTAGGATGAGAAAATGCCAGTCGCGGATCGTCCTTATAGCCTCCTTCGCTAAAAGTCTTTTACGACGAGGTACTCTAGCTAGTCATTAAATGTCATTAGAGACGGTAACATATCTGGTCTCAAAAACACTTTTAGAAACTATATATCTCGTCCCTAATAGATGATTTTCATTTTTAAAAAGTAGTTATTTTTTGGTCGCTAAATATTTTTACCGATGAGTAACTACCTTGTCCTAAATTAATCTATCACGACGAGAATCTAACTCGTCCTAGATTAATCTTTACAGAAGAGTGACTGACTCATCCTAAATTAACTTTTAGAGAAGAACAACTCACTCATCCTCAGTTAACCTATCGAGATGAATAATCTAACTCGTCCTAGATTGCTACTAAAATCATAAAATTTATATATTTTGTTGCAATATATAAAATTTCTACTGAAAGTAACAAAGGATGGTAAATATAGTTTTAATATTTGATAAATAGAAAAAACTCAACCAATTGACATCCCGAGCTAGAATATGATGTCAATAGTTTCAATATTTACTAAACAATAAAAACTTAACCAATTAACATCCCGAGCTATATGATGTCAATAGTTTTAATATTTGCTAAACAAAAACAAACTAACCAATTAACATCCTGAGCTAGAATTTGAGTTCAAGTTTACGTATTGTTCTTAGCAAAATAATAATGAGCCAGTGCATTCTATGAACTTGCATCTTCACTTGTAACTTTAATCTTCGGAAATCTCTGAGAACAAAATATTGGAAAGACAATTAATAACTATTGATAAATAATTTAATATACGTAAGAAGCAAAGAATTAATAAGAGTCTATATGTGCATATATTCAGATTGGGTGACACTCTTAAGTCTTAGCCTGAGAATTAATAAGTAATATGCAAAAAATGTCAAAACAATGGAGAAATAAATGCAAATGCAGTCCTAGCTTGCATAAACGCATTGTAGAAAGAGGTACACAAGTCTATCTAATTACTAAAAGGAATCTACGAAGATGGCAACTGCAAAGAGTGGAGCAGATGGCATTAGCAAGCTTATTTTGAGCTACTGGGATGGAAGATATAAATATTTAAATTTCTAGTACATTTTTATAAACCATCTAACAGAGCTCAGGTAACAAAGCGGGAGACAAAGTAAATAATTAGAGGACAAGTTTTCAAAAGACTCACCAACAAATTTTCTACTGTAATAGACTAAAATAATAGACCTATTTGACAATGGTAGATCTCCGATAAGATAACTGTCTGCTCAAAGGGACAATAAGTTGCTTTTGAAGTGTCCACGGAATCAAGGAAAATCAATTGCACATCCATATTAACATTGATATTTATGTGATGCTCATATTGTGGATATATTGGGACTTAAAAACACAACAGTCATCCCATATAAAATTGATGATATCACAGTAATTCAAAGATACAAGAGGGCTTCCATGTTCAGTAGCAGCCACACACTACTAGGATTGGGACATCAATTTGATTTTACCATTCATAAAATCTTGAAAGGAAACTTACTTGTAATAGAGCAACAGATGGCAAGTATACTACCTCAATGGCCTTCTTAGCATGTTTTGAAGAAAGTTCTGTAATAACCATACTGCAAAAGACATACTGCAAAATACAGGACCAGTGTGTTTATTTCACAGGGTGGGTGGTGAGAATAAGGATTTAACAAGATAAAGAACCTAGCTTCATATAGAGATTTAACAAGGAATGCTTGGATAGTGGATACGGGACAACAAAAAGGATAAGGATGATGACATTCATTTTTGTCTCTAATGTTGTACTTAAGAGACTGTCGTATGGTGTCTATATTACTTCTTGTTCATTCATCAATTTACTTATTGTCGATTAGGTTTATCCATTTAATTACTATCATATGAAATTTAACTAGAACTCTATACCTAACTACTGGAACAAATATGGGATAATAATAACTCAATCACATCATCTCCTTGTTGTATTCTATCCATACAGTTGGTTATGAAGAGTAAGGAGAAACTGAAAAATGATTGTGGCACTAATATCAATTAGAATCCAACCACTACTTGGATTTGTAATACCCTCTATACGTTTGTGACTGTTATAAGGCCACGAAATGGGTAGTAAGGATACCCCAATAGGTAAATCTCCTACCCTACCAATATCCACGAATCCCATCACCTCTCACTTTGATGGAAAAAATTAACTACCTGTCTGAAGTTGCTGGGGCTGATGAGGTAGCTTAGGAAGCAAAGACATAATCTGCAAGTTGAAATAGTAAGGCAGCAAAGAAAAAAAATAAGTTAACACAATTTCTTAAGTAAAACAAATTTGAATGGACATAATTTTCAATCATCATTCAAACCTGTGGCATCACTTCGGCTTCAATATCAGAAACATAATTTGATATAGCTCATATACAATACAAGGCAGCCTCTGCAGGATGCCAATCAGAATTCTGATCTTGTCCACAGTGACTAATGACCTGTAAGAAATCAGCAAAAGTTTTTATCTAAAAATAAATACAACTCTACTATCTAAGACATAATGTTCTAATTCCTTTCACAATTTGCATAAGTAGAAACCAAGTTCAAGAAACTCTAGTTAGAGATTATAAAATAAGCAACACCCAAAATCTCTAAGAACCAAATGAAAACATCAATTCTGAACCTTATGCTATTTAAATCTGCCTTGCTCTACTAACTGTTATATCCTTACTTAGATTACAAGAAGTTGAATTGTCCAGAACACAAGGACTTGAACTGACTTGAACTGACTTGAAATTTTTGAGAAAAATTGTAAGAAGAAATTTCTTATCAAAACTTTACACCCAAGTACATATATAAGTATCATAGATCTTTTTCATTGCCGAGATCTGATAATAATTCTAAATGAGCAGAAGGCTACTCCCCAGGACTTCAAGCTTTCAAGTTCAACTTGCAGCGAGAACATTTGATATTTTAAGTATAGAAGATCCCGATACAATTTTTCTTTGATATTATCATGACAACTTTATGTGGGTACAATTGATTTCTTAACTATTCTAGTGTAGATCAGTTGTTTTTATCTAATTCAAATAGATAAGTTGTGTAGAAATTTTGTACTTCAAGAGAAGAAGAGTCAAATAAATTGTCTTTACACATATGACTTCATTTAGAATAAGCTGACAAACAATACAAGAAAGCCAGGATGACCACCACCTCTAAGACAAGTCAAACAGTAAACTTTCAGGCAGCAGCTTTACAATTGCAACTACAACTGACACAATTCTTTCGCAGTCATCAAAATTGAAGGAGTCTCTTAGGAAGCAGACACCACCTTTTTGTAAATTTCTTTTTGTAGAAATTCCAGAACAATTCAAATAAGTCAGTTCCACTGATGTACCAAAGCCAACTAATTTATTCAACACGTTCACAACCCCAAAAGGAAAACTTCAAAATTAAATGCATTAACCTAGTTTCGACTCTCTCAGAAGTAGTGAGTTAAACATTTTTGGTTCCTACAATTTGGTAGCTTACATTAATCTAATGAATTTGATACATTAATTTGAGAAAGTCAACTATTTCTCCAGGATTACAGTAGTAGTACGCACCTCAACTTGCTTCATATAGAGAATTTTCAGCATAGGTTCACCTCCTAAAACCAATGTTGCATCAATCAAGACACCTGCAATAGCTGACACATGGCAATATCACAGAGTAAATTAGCATGGTGGAAAAGAGAATCTCTTCCATTTCTTCTCAACATAGTAGTTGATGCACATTTGTGATTCATTTTTCAAAATTTCAAGACAACATAGTAATAAAGAAAGTGATATCAAGGAAATAAATGATGAGGTACATAGATGGTACAGATATGATAGAAACTTGACGCGTATAAATGATAAGGTACATAGATGGTACAGATTGAGCTAGAAACTTGATACGTATTAATGAGCTAAGATACTAGCTCTTTGAGAATATGCTATGTCCTTCTAGCGCAAGACAATTAACTAGTCAAATTTACGATTATAAATGCAAATTAAACCGTTATCATCCCTGATATGAACTGCATTTCTCGTTCTCTAAAGCAAAGAAAGCCAACATGATGTAAATTGCTAGAGAAATAATTCAAACCAAAAAGTTTGGTCGCCTGCATTAAAACAACCAAGGCATTAAGCTCAATGGAAAAGATTTTGGATGGTGATCACACAAGCCAGGAGCACACATGAGATATTTTGTTGAAGTTCAAGATATTAAGAGAATTGTCTTCATTAGTTCCAGATCGTGGTAGTATTGGCAAAAGAGGGGCATTAAGCATAGTCCATTACTTTTGCTTCTACATTTTAATTTTTTTAGTACTTTTTCTAAAGAACACGATGATAAGGTCAACAACAACAACAACAAAAACATACCCAGTATATTCCCACCAAGTGGAGACTGAGGAGGTTAAGTGTATGTAGTCCATCCAACTACCTCAGAAACCAGGTGACAAGGTTATTGAGCATTATTTCCTACTTTGGCCTCAACCCTTCAACATTGTCTTTTTGTAATTGTTATCATGAAGAGTTAGTTTATAAACTTAACATTTAGTGCAGAACTTTCTTAGAACTATAGGTAATCTTCAGGAATCCTAAAACTAAAGGTTAATTCTCAAAATAAAAGAACCTAAATGATATTTCTAACCATAATACAATAGGGAAACAGGTGGGAAATCGCCAAACGCTTAAAATTCAACTTGACCAACTAAAAATAAAATTCTAGGTCATGAAGCATGGAAAAATCAAACTCTTTTTTTATAATGGGCCATCTTGTGCACTACACTAATTCAAGGGGATAATGTATATTTAATTAGTAAATGTTACGACAGTAAAAGAAAAAAACATTAAGAAACCAGATTAATTTTAGGTAAAGAGGCAGATGGGGCAAGAAAATTTCACTTGGTGCATTGGAAGACTGTTACATCTCCTAAAATATGGGACACCTTGGAATTAAAAGGTTTAAAAGTCTTTAATAAAGCTTTATTAGACAAATAACTTTGGATGTTTGCGGGGGGTGGAGGGTGGAGGGTGGGGGTGGGGGTACAAGCTCTGTGGAAGGGGTGATAGTTGATAAATATAGTATTATGGAAGAGGGTTGGAGAACTAGAGATATCACTTTAGCTTACGAGTGTGGCTTGTGGATGAATATCATGAACAGATAGGATTAATTTTGGCAAAATATCTCACTCAAGGTCGGAGAGTGAAGTTTTGGAGACCTAGCAAACGTCAAGACATATTACAGAAGGATGTGGATTGTACAGAATATCACGCATATCATCCCCATTAAAACCCTGAGGATAAAATAAGTCATCAGGACATTGATGCAATAGAAGTAGTATAATAATTTCTTGTTAGCATCATTAGCAAACCTCAGCGAGCTTAATAGAATCCTCATAACTAATTTCACCATGTTTGTTGATCCCAGTAGCATAGATCTTGAGGATTTCTATTCTTGATTGTTCATTAGGCAAGGGTATTTCTATCTTTCTGTCTAACCGACCAGGACGAAGAAATGTTGGGTCCAAAATATCGGGTCTACTTGTTTCCATATTCATTTTTACCTGAAAATAGAATGAAGATTAAATAGGGCCAGGCAAAGAAACAATATCTCTCTCCTAATTTCATGCATTCTACCCTTCTTTACAAGTTTTAAAAAAAAGTAATTTCATGCTTGAAATAACAAAAATTTCAATAGTTGGAAAAAAAATATCTAAGCCCGGATTTTCCCCACCCCCACCCCCAATCCCAACCCACGTAGGAAAATCTAAGTATAAATCATTTAAATGGTGCATCTTATGTACAGATTCGAATCGCGTACTATGATGAATAACTAATCATTCCTGCCTTAATCAGCAAACCCAATTAAAGTTAATTGATTTTTTTTTTGGTAAGGCAGGTAAATCAAACTTAGAGAGTTCAAAGAGAGACTATGAAAGGATGCACATCTTAGATCATGGACTATGGAAAAAATCCCAACACATTTTGATGGAAATATTCATTTAAGATCAATACAAACCTTTCCAAGATGGTCAAATCCATCCAATTGATTGAGCAACTCCATGAGTGTTCTTTAGATTTCATAGTCTGCACTGGTTATTAATTGAGATAAATCAATTTAAAGAAAAATTAGAAGAAGAAAATAAAGAATTAGAAACTAATGAAATAAAAATAATTACAGTAGATGCTGAAGAAATAGATAATTATGATTCGGAAGACAGTGAAACATATACAGAAATCTTAACAAATATAGAAAAGTTAGAAATGAATGAAAAACAAGAAGTAATTAATAAAGAAAACTTAGAAAATATAAACACGAAAATAAATACTCTTGATAAAGAAGACGATGAAAATATAATACCTAGTACATCAGAAATAAGAAAACCTACATATCATTATAAAGATAAGTTTAAAAAATTTAACCTAAAAATGAATATAACAAATGGACACCAAAATAGATAATTAATAAAAATTATAACCTCTAGACTTAGATTGTGTAATAGACGTAGATAAAATGATACAATTATGGATAGGATATATAGCAAAACAATTATTAGACAATGGTATAAATGCAACAGATACACCAAAATATATAGAAAGAACACTAATACGAATAGCAAAATTATGATTTTTAAATTTAACTGAAGAAAGTAAAAGACGATAAAAAAATAGAAGGAACAACAGTAACTAAACTAACACCTATAGACATATTGAAAAAATATGAAATAACTATAACAGATGAACTTAGCAGTATGACAACAGAAGAAGAACAAAACAAAGAAAAAGATACAAATAGGAATTTAATGTTAAAACTAGCAGTATGTAATATGTGCTATATACATGAATATACCTGCGCATTTAAAGAATACTACTATAAAGGAACATATAATATAGAAGAAAGTAAAAAAGTAAGAGGATTATTTTTTAGTAAATTACATGAACCGTTTAGTTCAAAAATAATAAAGAGTTGGGATGCAACAAAAATAGTAGATACCCTAGGGGCAAGAATAAATTTTTTTACAACAATGATATAGAAATCTATGTTAAAATATAGAGAAGAAATAAAAATAAAAAAAACATTAATAACATATAAATATAAGAAACCAAGAAAAAGATATTATGTAAAAAATTATAAACATAAAAGACCATATAGGAAAAAGAAATATATAAAAGAATGTACTTTTTATAATTGTGAAAAGCTAGGACATTTAGCTAAAGATTGTAAAATGCCTAAAAACCCAAAAAAGAAAAAATATCAGAAATAAAGATAGAAAATACAAAATATATGCAAATAGATTATATAGATTATGAATTAGAAAGTGATGATAGTATATATGAAATTTCGAAGAATGAAACAGATAATGAAATAGATAGTAAACCAGATGAATCAAATGACTGAAGAAGATATAAAAATGAATCAAATAACAGAAGAAGATATAAAAGTAATAACAAAGGAAGAATATTTAAATGAAGAAGGAACAAATCAAAAAATAATATTTGATAACAATATATTTGACGAAATAAAAGGAAAAGAATTAGATTTAAGTGTAGAAAGAATATTTAAAATTCCAACAATAAAAAATATATTTAGTAGACAAAAAGAAGAATACTACGTAGTAAGCCACAAAGAACATGTAATAGACTGTAGATATGCAAAAGGAAGAGCTAGTATACCACTAGCAACAAAAAGAATAATTAATAAAGAAATAAATGATATAAAAACTAAAGACCCAAAAAAATATGTATACCTTGGAGGAACAGAGATATTAATAAAAGCATGTTTTAGAGAAAGAATAGATACACCAATAGAATTATATTTAGCAGATGATTGAATTATAAAACCTATCGAAAAAAGCATAATAACTGCTATAAAAAAATTTAATATACCAAAAATTTAATTCATAATAAGTGCGAATTATTCAGTGGAAATAACAGGAATAGAACTAACCCTAGGAAGTAAAATATTTACAGCAAGATGTAAAAATCTATATGTAGTAACAACAAAACATTAAATAACGGAAAAAAATAAAATTAATAAAATACAAATAGAAAGTCCTTTCGAACAAATTGTAAAAACAATTGATAACAATGATTATAGTCACAAAGACATAGATATTGAAGAAGATTTAGAAATAATAAATGATAGAATAAGTACAACAAAAAGAATAACGTTTGAAAAACCAGAATCATCAGGATCATCAAAAAGAACAAACTATGAAATAACTTCAACGGTTAATTTAACTCAATATTATATAACGGGAACAATAAATGAAAAAGAATATTTAATACTTCAAAATACAGGACAAGAAGAAAATTATATAGCAAAATATTTAGTAAAAAATGAAGAAATAAAATCTAATAGTAATATATGCCCAGATCTACCAAGATGTTTAATAACTACTAAAGATACAACAGAAAAAAGAAATAATAATAGGAGTTAGAAAAATAAAAATAGAATTTGAAATAAAAGAAGATATGCAAAAAGCAGACATAATATTACGAATAAAATGGTTAGAACAAGTAAAACCATATAATATAGAATATACACAATTAACCATAACATATTATAAAGAAAAATTATTAATAAAAAGAACTTTGACATGATATGAAAATATATGTATTAATAAAGATAATAGTAGAAGGATATTACAACAGATATTATACGCCTATGATAGATACAGGAGCAAAAGCCAATTTATGTAGATATAATTGTTTACCAAATAGTAAATGGGATAAATTAAAAACATCAATAGTAGTTAGAGGATTTAATAACGAAGGAAGCTTAATTACTTATAAAGCTAGAAATGTAAAAATACAAGTATGAGATAAGATATTAACAATAGAAGAAATCTATAATTATGAACTAGCATCAAAAGATATGCTTTTAGGAATGTCATTTTTAGATAAATTATACCCACAAATAATAACTAGAACACACTGATGGTTTACAACACCATGTAAACAAAAGGTAAGAGCAAAGAGAGTTATTAATAAAATAAGAAAGAAAACTGATTGGATAAAAGTAGTGAAAAAATCACACAAGATTTAGAAAATATAAAAAATACTGAAAACACGATAGAACTAGTTATATCTTCAATAAATGAAGAAGAAATGACTATATTTTCAATAGATAAGGTAGCAATAATAAAGAAAAAATTAAGACAATTATACAGTGAAGATACATTAAAAGGATGGGAAAAATATAAAACTACTGTAAAAATTGAGCTAATAGATAAAAATAGCATAATAATCCAGAAACCATTAACATATAACTTTGATGGTCTAAAAGAATTTAAAATGCATATAGATAAATTATTAGAAAAAAAATATATACAAAAAAGTAATAGTAAACATAATAGTCCAGCATTTATAGTAAATAAACATAGTGAACAAAAAAGAGGAAAAAGTGGAATGGTTATTGATTATACAAACCTAAATGCAAAAGCTATGACATATAATTATCCAATACCAAATAAGATATTAAAAATAAGACAAATACAAGGATATAATTACTTTAGTAAATTTGATTGTAAATCAGGATTTTACCATTTAAAGTTAGAAGAAGAATCTAAAAAGTTAACTACATTTACAGTACCACAAGGATTTTATGAATGAAATGTGTTACCATTTGGATATAAAAATGCACCAGGTAGATACCAACACTTTATGGATAGTTATTTTAAACGACTACCTAATTGTATAGTATACATAGATGATATACTATTATATACAAAAACTAAAGAGAAACATTTAAAATTATTAGAACAATTTACAGATATAATAGAAAAATCGGGAATAAGTTTAAGTGAAAAGAAAGCCAAAATTATGAAAAATCAGATAGAATTTTTAGGAATACAAATAGATAAAAGCGAAGTAAAAATGCAACAACATATAGTACAAAAAATAATAAATTCAAAAGAAGAATTAGATACAAAAAAGAAATTACAATCATTTTTAGGATTAGTAAACCAAGTAAAAGAATATATACCAAAATTAGCAAAAAACCTAAAGCCATTACAGAAAAAATTTAAAAAGGATGTAGAGTATAATTACAATAAAGAAGATAAAAAACAAGTTCAGAAAATAAAAATACTTTGTAAAGAATTACTAAAATTACAATTCCCACACGAAAATAAAAAATTTACAATATAGTAGAAGCAGACGCAAGCGAATATAGTTATGGAGGAGTACTTCAATATAAATATGAAGAAGAAAAATTAGAACATCATTGAAAATACTACTCAGGTACGTTTAATGAAACAGAAATAAATTGGGAAATAAATAGAAAAGAATTATGTTCATTATATAAATGTTTATTAGCTTTTGAGAGTACAAGTTATCTACTAGTTATCCAAATTATCTGCACCCCCTACCATTGGTATCAAAGCTACGTTATTTAAAAAATGTACAAGTAGATATATGTTAATTTTGTTATGAGAAATGTTAATTCAATTATGAAAAATGTTAGACATATTAATTTAATTATTAATTATTAGCTATTATTATTTACGTTGTTACTTAATTGTTAAAAATGAGAAGACCATTTAAAAATATAGGAGCTTTTAGAAAAATTAAAGAAACTTTAACTAGTTACTACCCAGAATATACGAAGTTAAATAAATAAAAATAAAAGCCCCACAGATTAGCTTACTTAATTACCTTAATATATAGCAATGAGGCAAAATTAATAATCCATTTAAAATCTAGAAGAATAAGATATATACCACCTAATTATGATAAAATCAGATTTCGGTATCCACCAAAATATTATAAATATTGTACAGATAAATAACATAACAAAATTTCAAAAATATAAAGAACTAAAACAAATAATATCTGAAAAATGGAGAGAATCAAAAATAAGAAAAGAAAGACTACAATATAACATGATTGTAGGAGTATGTCAAAAATCAATAAAAGCACAAAAAGAAGAAATATCATATTTAGAATCACAAATAGATAGTCAAGAATACATATATCAACATGATCTATAGACCATCAAGTAGATAAAATGAACAAAGAAAAATTTATAATAGATGAAAAAACATATGAAAACCATGAAGGTTTAAAAATAAGAATAGTATTTTTCAATTTAGGAAGAAGATATAAGAAAATAGGTGAACATTTATATTTAATTTTAGAAAAAGAAGAATTAAAATTAGAAGATAAATTAACAGCTATGGTAAGAATAGCAAAAGAAAACGAAGAAATAGATAGGAAAAAAGAAATAAAACTACAAGCTACAGAAGAAATACGAAAAATAGATGAAACTAAAAATAGTAGGATTGCTGAATTAGAAAAAGAATTACAAATGCTAAAAGATCTGTATGAAAAAGGACAAAAAGAAAAAGAAGAAAAAGATAAAGAACAAAAATTATTAATTGAGATAAATCAATTTAAAAAAAATTAGAAGAAGAAAATAAAGAATTAGAAACTAATGAAATAAAAATAAATACAATAGATGCTGAAGAAACAGATAATTATGATTCGGAAGATAGTGAAACATATACAGAAATCTTAACAAATATAGAAAAGTTTGCAATCAATGAAAAACAAGAAGAAATTAATAAAGAAAATTTTAAAAAAATAAACATGGAAATAAATACTCTTGATAAAGAAGACGATGAAAATATAATATCTAGTACATCAGAAATAAGAAAACCTACATATCATTATAAAGATAAATTTAAAAAATTTAACCTAAAAAATGAATATAACAAATGGACACCAAAACAGATAATTAATAAAAATTATAACTTCTTAGACTTAGACTGTGTAATAGATGTAGCTAAAATGATACAATTATGGATAGGATATATAGCAAAACAATTATTAGACAATGGTATAAATGCAATAGATACACCAGAATATATAGAAAGAACACTAATAGGAATAACAAAATTATGGTTTTTAAATTTAACTGAAGAAAGTAAAAAGGTATTAAGAGATGATAAAAAAATGGAAGGAACAACAGTAACTAAACTAACACCTATAGAAATATTGAAAAAATATGAAATAGCTAGAAGAGAAGAATTTAGCGGTATCGCAACAGAAGAAGAAGAAGAACAAAACAAAGAAAAAGATACAAATAGAAATTTAATGTTAAAACTAGCAATATGTAATATGTGCTATATAGATGAATATACGTGCGCATTTAAAGAATACTACTATAAAGAAACATATAATACGGAAGAAAGGAAAGAAGTAAGAAGATTATCTTTTAGTAAATTACCTGAACCATTTAGTTCAAAAATAATAAAGAGTTGGGATGAAGCAAAAATAATAGATATCGTAGGGGCAAGAATAAAATTTTTACAACAATGGTATAGAAATCTATGTTAAAAAATATAGAGAAGAAATAAAAATGGAAAAAACATTAATAAGAAATTTAGCATGTTACAAAGATAAAATAGCACCTCAATTTGGATGTGAAGAAAGATATTATAACAAAAGAAAAAGACTTAAGAAATACAAAAAATCAAAATATAAATATAAGAAACCAAGAAAAAGATATTATGTAAAAAATTATAAACATAAAGGACCATATAGGAAAAAGAAATCTATAAAAGAATATACTTGTTATAATTGTGGAAAACTAGGACATTTCGCAAGAGATTGTAAAATGCCTAAAAACCCAAAAAAGAAATAAATATCAGAAATAAAGATAGAAAATACAGAATATATACAAATAGATTATATAGATTACGAATTAAAAAGTGACGATAGTATATATGAAATTTCGGAGAATGAAATAGATAGTAAATCAGATGAATCAAATGACTGAAGAAGATATAAAAATGAATCAAATAACTGAAGAAGATATAAAAATAATAACAAAGGAAGAATATTTAAATGAAGAAGGAACAGACAAAAAATAATATTTGATAACAATATATTTGACGAAATAAAAGAAAAAGAATTAGATTTAACTGTAGAAAAAATATTTAAAATACCAACACTAAAAAACATATTTAGTAGACAAAAAGAAGAATACTATGTCGTAAGCCAAAAAGAACATGTAATAAACTGTAGATATGCAAAAGGAAGAGCTAGTATACCACTAGTAAAAAAAAGAATAATTAACAAAGAAATAAACGATACAAAAAGTAAAGACCCAATAAAATATGTACACCTTGGAGAAACAGAGATATTAATAAAAACGTATTTTAAAGAAGGAATAAATACACCAATAGAATTATATTTAGCAGATGATAGAATTATAAAACCTAAAGAAAAAAGTATAATAACTGCTATAAGAGGAAATTTAATATACCAAAAATTTAAATTTATAATAAGTGTGAATTATTCAGTGGAAATAACAGATAAAAACATAGATAAATCATTAGTATTATATTGAAAAATATCAGGAACAGAACTAACCCCAGGAAGTAAAATATTTACAGCAAGATGTAAAAATCTATATGTATTAATAACAAAACCTAAAATAATGGGAAAAAATAAAATTAATAAAATAAAAATAAAAAGTGCTTTTGAACAATTTGTAAAAACAATTGATAATAATGATTATAGTTACAAAGACATAGATATAGAAGAAGATTTAGAAATAATAAATGATAGAATAAGTACAACAAAAAGAATAGCTTTTGAAAAACCAGAATCATCAGGATCATCGAAAACAATAAATTATGAAATAACTTCAACAGTTAATTTAACTCAATATTATATAACGAGAACAATAAATGACTAGAATATTTAATACTCCTAAATACAGGACAAGAAGAAAATTATATAGCAAAATATTTAGTAAAAAATGAAGAAATAAAATCTAATAGTAATATATACCCAGATCTACAAGAAGTTTAATAACTATTAAAGAAACAACAGAAAAAGAAATACTAATAGGATTTAGAAAAATAAAAATAGAATTTAAAATAAAGGATGATATGCAAAAAAAACAGGCATAATATTAGGAATAAAATGGTTAGAACAAGTAAAACCATACAATATAGAACATATACAATTAACCATAACCTATAATAGAGAAAAATTATTAATAAAAAGAGCTTTGAAATGTTATGAAAATAGATGTACTTATTAAAATAATAGTAGAAGGATATTATAATAAATATTATACACCAAAGATAAATACAAGAGCAGAAGCCAACTTATGTAGTTATAATTGTTTACTAGAAGACGAATGGGATAAGCTTAAACCACTAATAGTAGTAAAAGGATTTAATAATGAAGGAAACTTAATTACCTATAAAGTTAGAAATGTAAAACTACAAGTATGGGATAAGATATTAACAATAGAAGAGATCTATAATTTTGAACTAACATCAAAAGATATGCTTTTAGGAATGTCATTTTTAGATAAACTATACCCACATATACTAACTAGAACACACTGGTGGTTTACAATCCCATGTAAACAAAAGGTAAGATCAAAAAGAGTTATTAATAAAATAAGAAAGAAAACTAATTGGATAAAAGGAAGTGAAAAAATCAGACAAAATTAGAAAATATAAAAAATACTGAAAACACAATAGAACTAGTTATATTTTCAATAAATAAAGAAGAAATAACTATATTTTCAATAGATAAGGTAGAAATAATAAAGAAAAAATTAAGACAACTATATAGTGAAGATCTATTAAAAGGATGAGAAAAACATAAAACTACTATAAAAATTGAACTAATAGATAAAAATAGTATAATAACCCAAAAACCATTAACATATAACTTTGATGATTTAAAAGAATTTAAAATACATATAGATGAATTATTAGAAAAACAATACATACAAAACAAGTAATAGTAAACACAATAGCCTATTATTTATTGTAAATAAACATAGTGAACAAAAAAGAGGAAAAAGTAGACTGATTATTGATTATAGAAACCTAAATGCAAAACCTATGACATATATTAATCCAATACCAAATAAGATATTAAAAATAAGACAAATACAAGGATATAATTATTTTAATAAATTTGATTGTAAATCAGGATTTTACCATTTAAAGTTAGAAGAAGAATCTAAAAAGTTAGCTGCATTTACAGTACCACAAGGATTTTATGAATAAAATGTGTTAGCATTTGGATATAAAAATGCACTAGGTAGATACCAACACTGTATGGATATTTATTTTAAACAAATACCTAATTGTATAGTATACATAGATGATATACTATTATATACAAAAACTAAAGAGGAACATTTAAAATTATTAGAATAATTTATAGATATAATAGAAAAATCGGGAATAAGTTTAAGTGAAAAGAAAATCGAAATTATGAAAAATCAGATAGAAATTTTAGGAATACAAATAGATAAAAGCGGAGTAAAAATGCAACAACATATAGTACAAAAAGTAACAAATTCAAAAGAAGAATTAGATACAAAAAAGAAATTACAATCATTTTTAGGATTAGTAAACCAATTAAGAGAATATACACCAAAACTAGCAGAAAACCTAAAACCATTATAGAAAAAATTAAAAAAGGATGTAGAGTATAATTACAACGAAGAAGATAAAAAAACAAGTTCAGAAAATAAAAATACTTTGTAAAGAATTACCAAAATTACAATTCCCAGCCGAAAATAAAAAATTTACATATATAGTAGAAGCAGACGCAAGAGAATATAGTTATGGAGGAGTACTTAAATATAGATATGAAGAAGAAAAATTAGAACATCATTGTAAATACTACTCAGGTACGTTTACTGAAACAGAAATAAAATGAAAAATAAATAGAAAAGAATTATGTTCATCATATAAATGTTTATTAGCATTTGAGCCATATATTGTATATAAAAAATTTATTGTACGAACAAATAATACGCAGGTATGTTGGTGGTTAACAAAGAAAATACAAAATTCAGTTACAACAAAGGAAATTCGGAGAGTGGTATTAAATATATTAAATTTTACATTTACAATTGAAGTAATCAACACTAACAAGAATGTCATTGCAGATTACATATCAAGACAAAGTTACACAGACTAATATAATAGAAGATGATGCTTTAGAAAAGATACTCAAAACCCTAACTACGCTTTCAATAAAATTGGACAGTATGGGTAATGAAATAGAAAAGCTAAATACTAATGAAGTTAAACTAAAGTCTGAAGCTATGAATCAGATAACTCAGCCGTGTGCAGAGCTATGTCGATCGGAAGACATCAAAATTCCAGAGCTAAAAAGAGACGTTGGGACATTCCATAAAACCTATAACGTTTATCAATCTACAATTGCAGGTACAAGCAAAGGAGTTAGTGGACAAAAATATCAGAACATGAACATGAATAAGATATTTGAAAAACCATTTATACCAAAAACATAAAAGGACCCCTTGTTCATACCCCCACAAACTACCACACATCGAGAAAGTTTTAACTAAGATAGAAAAGCCTATAACCATATAACTTGAGCATACATAGAAAATATCCATAAAATATAAACCTATCTAAACCTTAATCCCAGAGCTACAAATATCCAAAAACCAAACACAAATTGTATAACCCAAAAATTACAATGTTACAACAAGTTAATCGCACTACCGAAAACCAACCCAAGCTTAGTTAAAACTTGTTTCAGTTATGGATTATTAAATACCGTATATACCCAAGATGGAGATGAACTAACAGCTATACCAGAATTATATAGAGCATTCGCTACCTATAAGAAAATAACCAAAGAAAATCTATTTTTATAAAGTTTTATACCGCACTAGCAGAGATATTATTTGACGAAATTAAACCAGTTATACAAGTTGTAAAATTAGGATTAACCAGAGATATGATTATACCGAAAGATATTGTTCAACAACCAGAGATACCTAAAGTTAAGATACCTGATTTTTATGCAAATAAATGAATTATTGGAATATCTTCAATTGTTTAAGAATTAGCAAATAACTACCTAAATGGGAACCCAATATGGAGTTATTATCCAAGAGATCATCAAATGATTTATTCAAATTCAAGGGAGTTACGACAGTCAAATATGGAAGAAGCTAGACAATGGATTTTGACACTACTCAATCCAAAAAAACAACTAACTGCAAGAGCAATTAAGAAGGGATTTATTTTAGAAGAATTATTAACAAGATTTTGCAAGTTAATTGGACACAAATATCCAGACCATTTATGTTCGTGATTTAATGGAGAAGATAATATTATCCCAGAAGTTCAACTAGAATAAAAAAAGATAAGAATGCCAGCTGGAAGATAGAAAGAAGATAGAAAGCAACGGAGTAATAATGAAAAAATAAAGACAAAGAAGACAAGATAGAAAGCAACATTTGAATAGTTTTCTTGACTGTACTTTACCTAAAGATATTGTATAGCTTTATTAGGTTAGAATTTTTTGGCAAGTGCCATTATTAAAGTTTTGTCTTTTTATACTTTAAGTTTAGTCTAGTCTAGTTTAGCTTAAGTATAGTCCTTTTCTACTTTTGAAAAGTAAGACTTTTTTTGTAAAGATATGTAGTTTACGTGTAAAACGTGTAAAGTAGGAATAGTTCTTTTCCTCTTATAAATATGTAAGTTATCCGACTAAGTTAAAGGCAAGACTTTCATGTGTTGAAAGCAAGCCTTATTTTTTCTACACCAAAAACTTTTGAATATTTAATAAAATAAAATATATTTCTAAGGAAAAGCTATGGATGAACAAAGCCCAGAATTACGAAATCTACCAGAACAGGTATATTCAAATTATGAATAGCTAAATTCATAAATTCCTAACAATATAATATGATAAATAAGTTCATGTTAGTTACTATATAGTAGAATTATTTGAAGAATAATATGTTACAAAGTTTATTAGCAAAGAGGAAAATGAGAAAAATCCCTAAGGACTATGCCATCCTAATGGTGAAATCGGTGAGGCAAGAAAGCCGTGATAGGGGAGTAGCCAGAGTAGAGGCATTGTTTAAGGGAAAAACATCTAGACTACTATGCTAATAGTGACAGAGTAACATAATTATTTAAGAATAATCTAGTACATAGTAATCTAAAATGATCATATTTTGTTATGTATATGATTGAAGGGAATATTTTGAAATAACATCATATGAAAAAGAATGACTACCTACTTATCCGATGAAATGATAGATAAATTCAAAATACTTTTTTGTATGTACTTAAGGATATAGAAATAGTAGATATAAGTAAGATCATATGGGAAAAATATTTTATAAATATACTATGATTAGAATAAATTACATAACACACCTACCTACTTACTCCTATATATACCTACATGCCAAACCTAAGCATCAACCATGATAAACAACGTAGAATATTGGGGCAGCGGCTCACCGATAATAAGAAGAACTCACATTCTCGTCCTGACAAATGACCAACCTGTTAAGGCATCTTTCTCAATGACCATCCTCTCCCATTCCAGTTCTTTTCTCCTTTTTTAAGGGCAAGTATGGATATAAAAAATATACAATTAATAGAAAAACTAATGAAAACAAATTTAGAAGAATACATGAGAACTAAAAGTATAAAATATATAGAATACCTTAACGAAAATATGGAAGAATTAAAAAGATTAAAACAAACAACTAAAGAATATTATGAAAAAGCAAATGACAGATAACTTTAAAATACTTGTTTTATATATACTTAGAGATATAGAAATTATAGAAATAAAGAAAATAATATGGGAAAAGATATGGAATTATGAAGAAGAAGAGTTATTAAGTTCTATAGAAAACTTACATCTATATAATGAAAGCTACTGCTCATATTTAGACAGTTATTATTCAGATGGATATTATAAAGATTAAAAATGTTAGAATATATTAAAAGAGTTAGAGACAAACAAAGTTGGTTATACGAAGAAGTTAATTATAGAAACTAGCTTAGAAGAGGAAGAAAATAATTGAAGAAAGATTAATTTGGATAGATAAAACCATAAAACAACTAGAGTTAAAAGATAGTTTAGAATATGATTTAGACATAGAATTATTCATAGAAGAAAAAGATAGGATAATTAATGAAATAGATAACCTAGAATTTAATATCAGATATAGTACAATATGAATAAAATATTACAAAGAAATTTGCAGTATTACAACTACTGTAGGATAAAATGATAAACTACGAATACTTAGAATATTGGAGAAAAGATATGGAGGAAATAAGATTAACAGAAATACTTATGAAAGAGAATCTACTTGACTATCTAAAAACTAGAAATATGAAACATATAAAATACCTTAAAAATAATATAGAAGAATTAATAAGGTCAAACCAAAAAACTAAGAAATACTATGACATAACATTTCAATTAACATGATAGAACTAGTAAGTACTAGTTATCTACTAGTTATCCAAGTTATCTGCACCCCCTACCATTGGAATCAAAGCTACGTTATTTAAAAAATATACAAGTAGATATGTGTTAATTTAGTTATGAGAAATGTAAATAAAATGTATCAGAGCTATGTGTTAAAAAATATACAAGTAGATATGTGTTAATTATGAGAAATGTACAAGTGGATATATGTTAATTATATATGTGTAAGTAATGTTATTTATGAGAAATGTTAATTTAATTGTTAATTATGAGCTATTATTATTTGTGTTGTTACTTAATCGTTAAAAATGAGAAGACCATTTAAAAATATTGAAGCTTTTAGAAAAATTAAAGAAACTTTAACTAGTTACTACCCAGAATATACGAAGTTAAATAAAATAAATTAATATCCCCACATATTAGCTTACTTAATTACCTTAATATCTAGCAATAAGGCAAAATTAATAATCCATTTAAAATACAGAAGAATGAGATATATACCACCTAATTATGGTAAAATCAGATTTCGGTATCCACTAAAATATTATAAATATTGTACAGATGAATAACATAACAAAATTCCAAAAATATAAAGAACTAAAACAAATAATATCTAAAAATGGAGAGAATCAAAAATAAGAAAAGAAAGACTACAATATAACATGATTGTAGGAGTATGTCAAAAATCAATAAAAGTACAAAAAGAAGAAATATCATATTTAGAATCACAAATAGATAGTCTAGAATACATATATCAACATGATCTATAGACCATCAAGTAGATAAAATGAACAAAGAAAAACTTATAATAGATGAAAAAACATATGAAAACTGTGAAGGTTTAAAAATAAGAATAGTATTTTTCAATTTAGGAAGAAGATATAAGAAAATAGGTGAACATTTATATTTAATGTTAGAAAAAAGAAGAATTAAAATTATAATAAAAAATAATAGCTATGGTAAGAATAACAAAATAAAATGAAGAAATAGATAAATTAAAACAACAAACTACGGAAGAAATATGAAAAATAGAAGAAACTAAAAATAGTAGGATTGCTGAATTAGAAAAAGAACTAAAAATGCTAAAAGATTTGTATGAAAAAAGATAGAAAGAAAAAGAAGAAAATGATAAAGAAGAAAAATTATTAATTGAGATAAATCAATTTAAAGAAAAATTGGAAAATAAAGAATTAGAAAATAATGAAATAGAAATAAATACAATAGATGCTGAAGAAACAGATAATTATGATTCGAAAGATAGTGAAACATATACAGAAATCTTAACACATATAGAAAAGCTAGAAATAAATGAAAAACAAGAAGTAACTAATAAAAAAAACTTAGAAAATACAAACACGAAAATAAACATTCTTGATAAAAAGGACGATGGAAATATAATACCTAGTACATCAGAAATAAGAAAATCTACATATTATGATAAAAGTAAATTTAAAAAATATAACCTAAAAAATGAATATAACAAATGGACACCAAAACAGATAATTAATAAAAATTATAACTTCTTAGACTTAGACTGTGTAATAGATGTAGATCAAATGATATAATTATGGATAGGATATATGACAAAACAATTATTAAATAATGATATAAATACAATAGATACACCAGAATATATAGAAAGAACACTCATAGGAACAACAAAATTATGGTTTTTAAATTTAACTGAAGATAGTAAAAAGGTATTAAGGAATGATAAAAAAACAGAAGGAACAACAGTAACTAAACTAACACCTATAAACATATTAAGAAAATATGAAATGGCTTTAAGAGATGAATTTAGCAGTATGGTAACAGAAGAAGAAGAACAAAACAAAGAAAAAGATACAAATAAGAATTTAATGATAAAACTAGCAATATGTAATATGTACTATATAGATGAATATATATGCGCATTTAAAGAATACTACTATAAGGGATCATATAATACAGAAGAAAGTAAAGAAGTTAGAAGATTATATTTTACTAAATTACCTGAACCATTTAATTTAAAAATAATAAAGAGTTGGGATGAAGCAAACATAGTAGATACTCTAGGAGCAAGAATAAAATTTTTACAACAATGGTATAGAAATCTATGTGAAAAATATAGAGAAGAAATAAAAATGGAAAAACCATTAATAATAAATTTAGCATGTTGCAAAGATAAAATAACACCTCAATTGGGATGTGAAGAAAGATATTATAAGCAAAGAAAAAAATATAAGAAATACAAGAATTACAAAAAATAAAAATATAAATAAAAGAAACCAAGAAAAAGATATTATGTAAAAAATTCTAAACATAAAAGACCATATATGAAAAAGAAATCTATAAAAGAATGTACTTGTTATAATTGTGGAAAACTAGGACATTTAGCTAGAGATTGTAAAATGCCTAAAAACCCAAAAAAGAAACAAATATCAGAAATAAAGATAGAGAATACAAAATATATGAAAATAGATTATATAGATTACGAATTAGAAAGTGACGATAGTATATTTGAAATTTCAGATAATGAAATAGATAAGGAAATAGATAGTAAATAAGATGAATCAAATGACTGAAGAAGATATAAAAATAAATCAAATAACTGAAGAAGATATAAAATAATAACAAAGGAAGAATATTTAAATGAAGAAGGAATAGATAAAAAAAATAATATTTGATAACAATATATTTGACAAAATAAAAGGAAGAGAATTAGATTTAAGTGTAGAAAAAATATTTAAAATACCAACAATAAAAAACATATTTAGTAGACGAAAAGAAGAATACTACGTAGTAAGCCAAAAAGAACATGCAATAGACTGTAGATATGCAAAAGGAAGAGCTAGTATACCACTAGCAACAAAAAGAATAATTAATAAAGAAATAAAGGATATAAAAAGTAAAGACCCAATAAAATATGTACACCTTGAAGGAATAGAGATATTAATAAAAACATGTTTTAGAGAAGAAATAGATACACAAATAGAATTATATTTAGCTGATGATAGAATTATAAAACCTATAGAAAAAAGTATAATAACTGCTATAAGAGGAAATTTAATATACCAGAAATTTAAATTTATAATAAGTGCGAATTATTCAGTGGAAATAACAGATAAAAACATTGATAAATCATTAATATTATATTGGAAAATATCAAGAATAGAACTAACCCGAGGAAGTAAAAAATTTACAGCAAGATGTAAAAATGTATATGTATTAACAACAAAACATAAAATAACGGGAAAAAATAAAATTAATAAAATACAAATAGAAAGTCTTTTTGAACAATTTGTAAAAACAATTGATAATAATGATTATATTTACAAAGACATAGATATAAAAGAAGATTTAGAAATAATAAATGATAGAATAAGTACAACAAAAAGAATAACTTTTGAAAAACCAGAATCAAAAGGATCATTGAAAAGAACAAATTATGAAATAACTTCAACAGTTAATTTAACTCAATATTATATAACGGGAATAATAAATGAAAAAGAATATTTAATACTCCTAAATACAAGACAAGAAGAAAATTATATAGCAAAATATTTAGTAAAAAATGAAGAAATAAAATCTAATAGTAATATATACCCAGATCTACCAAGAAGTTTAATAACTATTAAAGAAACAACAGAAAAAGAAATAATAATAGGAGTTAGAAAAATAAAAATAGAATTTGAAATAAAGGAAGATATGCAAAAAGTAGACATAATATTAGGAATAAATGGTTAGAACAAGTAAAACCATGCAATCTAGAACATCCACAATTAACCATAACCTATAATAGAAAAAAATTATTAATAAAAAGAGCTTTGACATGATATGAAAATATATGTACTTATGAAAATAATAGTAGAAGGATATTATAATAGATATTATACACCCATGATAGATACAGGAGCAGAATCCAACTTATGTAGATATAATTGTTTACTAGAAGACAAATGAGATAAGCTTAAAATACCAATAGTAGTAAAAGGATTTAATAATGAAGGAAGCTTAATTACCTATAAAGCTAGAAATGTAAAAATACAAGTATGGGATAAGATATTAACAATAGAAGAGATTTATAATTATGAACTAACATCAAAAGATATGCTTTTAGGAATGCCATTTTTAGATAAACTATACCCATATATAATAACAAGAACACACTGGTGGTTTACAATCCCATGTAAATAAAAGGTTAGAGCAAAAAGAGTTATTAATAAAATAAGAAAGAAAACTGATTGGATAAAAGAAAGTGAAAAAAATTACACAAAAAATAGAAAATATAAAAAATACTGAAAACACAATAGAACTAGTTATATTTTCAATAAATAAAGAAGAAATAACTATATTTTCAATAGATAAGGTAAAAATAATAAAGAAAAAATTAAGACAACTATACAGTGAAAATCCATTAAAAGGATGGAAAAAACATAAAACTACTGTAAAAATTGAACTAATAGAAAAAAATAGTATAATAACCCTAAAACCATTAACATATAACTTTGATGATTTAAAAAAATTTAAAATGCATATAGATGAATTATTTGAAAAAAATTACATACAAAACAAGTAATAGTAAACACTATATAGTAGAATTATTCGAAGAATAATATGTTACAAAGTTTATTAGAAAATAGGAAAAGGAGAAAAATCTCTAGGACTATGCCATCCTAAAGGTGAAACCGGTGAGTCAAGAAGGCCGTGATAGTGGCGTAACTAGTATAGAGGCGCTGTTTAAGGAAAAAGTATCCAAATTACCATGCTAATAGTGACAAAGTAACATAATTATTTAAGAATAATCTAGTATATAGTAATCTAAGATGATCATATTTTGTTATGTATATAGTTGAAAGGAATATTTTGAAAATAACATCATATGAAATAAAATGACTACCTACTTATCTAATGAAATGATATATAAATTTAAAATACTTGTTTTGTATGTACTTAAAGATATAGAAATAGTAGATATAAGAAAGATCATATGGGAAAAAATATTAGATAAATATATTATGACTAGAATAAATTACATACCACACCTACCTACCTACCCCTACATATACCTACATGTCAAACCTATGTATCAACCATGATAAACTACGAATATTGGAAAATGTATATGAAAAATATACAATTAATGGAAAAACTAATGAAAACAAATTTAGAATAATACATGAGAACTAAAAATGAAAAATATATAGAATACCTTAACGAAAATATGGAAGAATTAAAAAGATTAAAACAAACAACTAAAGAATATTATGAAAAAGCAGTTAATCAAGCCTAAATGACAGATAATTTTAAAATACTTGTTTTATAAATACTTAGAGATATAGAAATTATAGACATAAAAAAAATAATATGGGAAAAAGTACGGAATTATGAAGAAGAAGAGTTATTAAGTTCTATAGAAAATCTACACTTATATAATGAAAGCTACTGCTCATATTTAGATAGTTGTTATTCAGACTAATATTATACAGATTATAAATGCTAGAATATATAAGAAGAGCTAGAGAAAAACAAAGTTGGCTATACGAAGAAATTAATTACACAAACCAGCTTAGAAGAGGAAGAAAACAATTAAAAGAAAGATTAATTTGGATAGATGAAACCTTGGAATAACTAGAATTAAATGATAGTTTAGATTATAATTTAGATATAGAATTATTCATAGAAGAAAAATACAGGATAATTAATGAAATAGATAACCTAGAATTTATTATCAGATATAGTACAATTAGAATAAATTATTACAAAGAAATTTGCAGTATTACGACTGCTATAGGATATAATGATAAACTATGAATACTTAGAATATTGAAGACAAGATATGGAGCAAATAAGATTAATAGAAACACTTATCAAAAATAATCTACCTGACTACATAAAAACTAGAAATATGGAACATATAGTATACCTTAAAAATAATATAGAAGAATTAATAAGGTTAAAACAAATAACTAAGGAATGCTATGACATAGCATTTCAATTAACATGATAGAACTAGTAAGTACTAGTTATCTACTAATTATCCATGTACAAGTTATCCACGCAAATTACCCAAGTTATCCGCACCCCCCTACAATGAGCAGTAGCTTTCATTATATAGGTGTAAGTTTTTTATAGAACTTAATAACTCTTCTTCTTCATAATTCCATATCTTTTCCCATAGTACTTTCTTTATGTCTATAATTTCTATATCTCTAAGTATTTATAAAACAAGTATTTTAAAGTTATTTGTCATTTGCTTTTTCATAATATTCTTTAGTTGTTTGTTTTAATCTTTTTAATTCTTCCATATTTTCGTTAAGGTATTCTATATATTTTATATTTTTAGTTTTCATGTATTCTTCTAAATTTGTTTTCATTAGTTTTTCTATTAATTGTATATTTTTTATATCCATTTTCCAATATTCTACATTGTTTATCATGGTTGATGCTTAGGTTTGGCATGTAGGTATATATATGAGTAGGTAGGTAGGTGTGGTATGTAATTTATTCTAGTCATAGTATATTTATCAAATATTTTTTCCCATATGATCTTTCTTATATCTACTATTTCTATATCCTTAAGTACATACAAAACAAGTATTTTGAATTTATCTATCATTTCATCGGATAAGTAGGTAGTCATTCTTTTTCATATGATGCTATTTCAAAATATTTCCTTCAATCATATACATAACAAAATATGATCATTTTAGATTACTGTGTACTAGATTATCTTAAATAATTATGTTACTCTGTCACTATTAGCATGGTAGTCTGGATACTTTTCCCTTAAACAACGCCTCTACTCTAGCTACTCCCCTATCACCGCTATTAAATAAAAAAAATGTGAACGGTTAAAATTGACATCAAACACTTTAATACACCTTATTTAGAACATGTTATAGTCGATATAAATTGATTAGGAGGATCAAAGTTACTTTTGAATGAGCAGTGGTGGTCTAAGCTTCATAAATTGGCTAAAAAGTTAATTAAATAAATAAAAAAAATGAATATATTGAAATCACTTAAAATACTTTAGTACAACTTATTACAACGTATTATAGTCCACATAAATTGAATAGCATAATCAAAAGTACTTTTGGATGTGCAATGACAATACCACTTCCTTATAACAATGTTATGCTTTGAGAATATCATTCTATCAATATTATAGTTATTAATGCTATTGCTCATCCAAAAGAACCTTTGATCACCCTAATCAATTAACTGATTTATGTGGACTATAATATGTTGTAATAAGTTGTACTAAAGTGCTTGAAGTGATTTTTATTAATTCATTTATTTTTTTATTTAATTATTTTCCTTTATAGTTATTTTACGAGGTTTAGACCTCCATTGCTCACCCAAAAATACTTTGATCATCCTAATTAATTTATGTTGACTATAACATTTTGTAATAAGTTGTATTTCAGTGTTGGATTTGAGTTTTAGCAATTCATCTTTTTTTTTTTTAAAAAATTTATTTAATTATTCCCCTTTTTAATCATATACCTTAATCATCAACTGAAGTCTATGATTTAACAATTCAAGAACATGTATATCATCCACCCGATTTTTATTATTAATATTTTAAAAATTTAAAATGGTAACAATTGAATTTTCTACCATTTACAATAGTAAAATTAGAAAATTTCTAAATTCCAACGGTACGAATCTAATTTTTATGTATAAAAGAGATATTTATTTTCTTTGTTTTGAACTTCTATATTTCCTTCTTGCTCAAATTTTATTTTATTTTATTTTCCATTTTGAACTCTAATAATATCTCAGTTATCTAAAACATCAAAAGTCGAATTATCTGACATTTGTCTTTACGGTAAAACAAGTCTTGAAGATATCGCATACCTAAAAGAATCTAGGTCATAGATTCTATAATTACATAGTTGGAATGGTGAGTTTTTAATTAGTAGTTTATTAAGTTTTATTATTGTTTCACTATTAAAAATGATCAATACATTTTTGTATAGGAAAATGGTGGATGTGATTATTTTAGGTAGACTGAGCCACACCACACGACAGGAGAAAATATTAAAAATAAATCAAAATCGAGTTCAGGACTAGAAGCAACCCCCCCACAGTAAATTTGGCACCAGAGATGTCAATATTTCAAGGTGTAACCAAATTTCAAAATATTGCAAAGGCTTAGAGAATCTTAAGAAAGCAAGGACTTGCTTATGACATTGTTTAGAAAATTTAAAATACAAGGGGTTACTTAAAAGCTTTATTGAGAGACACAGAAATAGAGAGGGATCAACTAAAACAAAGGTCGATTGTAGCTTACGAAGAAGGGAATAGACTAAGGATAGTGATGTATTGTATATTACTAGTATTTGCTATTTGGAACTACGTAACAGGACCGTAGAGATGTAATATTTATTTTTATTTTGTACAATGTCTTCTATTTTGATATATTACACCTATTTATTTTTAAAAATAATCATCGCCTTTTAAAATCAAAGTTAAAAGAAATTACATATCAACATAATGAGAGACATACTAAAATGAAAACCGATTTCATGTCAAATATGATAAATTTAAAAAATATTCAAATCATACAAACATTCAAATCAAGGATATAATTAAATTAATTGTCTAAAATCATAAAATTAAATTTTCCGGAATCTAGCATCGAAACCTTAAAACGTGATTGTCTAAAATATCACATTCAAATCATAAATAAAATTATCCTAACCAAGCACCAAAATCATAAAAATAAATTGTCTTAAACCCCACATCTAAACAATAACAAAATGATCTTAAACTAGCACTAAAATCCTTAAACTTAATTGTCTTCAAACCCCATATCCAGGGTATCATTTGATTTCTCCATTGTTGATATCTTCAACAATAGACATCACATAATCTAGAAAATCACCAACATAGATTTGTAATAGCTCATATTTAATGGCTTCTTGATAAGGAATCACTTTGGAACAAAAAATTATTACATTTTCTTCTTCATCGACCTCATCAACTTTATTAGTGACCCCATCAAATGCCTGGACCTTGGTAAGATACTCCTAGTATTCAATTGCTGCATCATGGTCCCATCAACAAACTTGGTCTTGGTGAGCTCCTCCTCTTGTTAAGCTATTTCACCATAAACTCCATCATCTATTTTTATCTTTGTTTGCTCCTCTTTTTCTTTATAAGTTCATCAAAGACACCATCACTTGCCTTTCCTTGATCAGCTCATTCTCTTCTTCAGCAACAGTTTCATCAGAGATACCATCAATATTTTCATTGGTCAACTCCCTTTTTTTCAGCAACAGCTTCATCAAAGACTACATCAAGATTCTTAGCCCTATAAACCTCCTTGTCCTTAATTAACTCATCATCGTTATTAGTACCATCCTCATTATAGATCCATCAACTTTTATTTCCTTTCAAGGTATGCAATTGCTGCTTCAAAGGCTCCGATAGCCTCTTAGGGTCCCTTCGTTATTCAAATGTTCATTTTTTGTAATTTTGGAAATGATTAGTAGAACTACACTATTAATGAATCAAATAAGATTAAAAAAGTTTTTTTTTTTTTTTTTTTTTTTTTTTTTGGTAAATGGAAATTTCATTTCACCAAAGTTGTTCATTACATACCTTGGTGATTGCTGACCAATTACCTCTCATCTCCTGTTCTATTCATAGACATACATTTACCATCAAGCTAGCTATGACTACATCAAGGATATGAATTAAGATTCTGAAGGTACTTGTACCATTTAATTACAAAATATCCTTTAGTATGTATACAATGCAATTTCTCTACAAATTTTATCATTAGAGTATGTTCTCTTCTGAAATCCGAGACTGTTCCTGGTTGTCTAGATGGAGTAGATCAGTATGCTGAATACTGCTGCTACTACTTCACTGAATCCTACATCATGCTTCATTCCTATCACCATCTATTCTACCTCTGTATTTTAGCTTTTAATTCTTCTATCTTTACCCAGCCAAGTAAGTTGTCTGTTCCAGATGTCCTTAGTGATGCTACACTCAAAAAATAAATTATCAAATAGTTCATCAGCTATATCACAGAACACACAGGTTTTAGGGACTACTACGCCAAACTTTACCAGTCTCTCAATAATTATTAATATTTGTTGTAAAGCTAGCCACAAGTTAAATTTGTGACTAGGCTGCATGTGAGGATGTAGAATAAACTTCTTACATGCTACTTTAGAATGCTGAGGTATCTACAATAAATATAACTTTTTGATGCTAAACTTCTTTTCTTTCTGCAACTATTGTAACCTATCCAACTTGTGACCTTTCAGATATTGTGACTCCATGACCAGATTCCTAGTTTTAATATTTTCCTAATTACCCAAGAGACCTTCTTGGATAGAGAGATTTATTCCAATTCCTGCTGCTTTATATAAAAATTCTTAAGCTATTTGATCTACAGACAGTCATTATTCATTGGTACTGCCCATAAATGCTTTCTATAGCAGCCTTATTCCATAGACATAAGTTGTTGATCCCTTATGCACCTTTTGGTAAGCACACTTTTTCCCAAGAGACAAGTTCCTTTTTAGAGATTTCATTTTTTCCAGTCCACAAGTATGTTCTACATATTGTCTCAATACATTTTAGTACCTTCTTGGGGATAACAAAACTTATGCCCAATATGCTTGCATACCAAATATCACTGCCTCAATTAATTAGAGCCTTCCTGTATAGCTTAATAGTCTTGCAGACCAACAAGTGATCTTTGTTGTTATCTTCTCAATCAAGGTCTAACATAGAGCAATTGATAATTTTCTGGCAGCAATAGGTACTCCCAGGTATTTGAATGGAAAAGCCCCAATACAATAGCCTATTTCCTCTAGGATTTCCTTCTTCAGGTTATCAGATATACCAGCTAGGAATAAAGAGCTCTTATCTACATTTACCTATAAATTTGACACTTGAGAAAATTTCCTAAATGTCTGGTTAAGTAACCTGATAGACCCTTTCTCTACTTTACAAAACATCAGTAGATCATCAGCAAAGGATATATGTATTTCCCCCACTTTCTTGCATCTAGGGTGGAATTGAAAGGTCTTATTCCTGACTACCTATTTTAGGATCTTGTTCAAGTATTCCATAGAAAGTACAAACAAGTAAGGTGACATTGGGTCACCTTGCCTTATACCCCTCTTTCCTTAGAATGACTTAGTTAGCCCACTATTTATAGTCAAGGAATAAGATACAGTTATAATACATGTCAGTATCCATTCTACAAATTTACTAGGAAACCCCATCTCTATCAATAATCTTCTTAAGAATGCCCAATTTAGAGAATCATAAGCCTTTATGACATCCACTTTAAGAACACACCTTGGAGAGATGACTTTTCTATATATAATGTTGTTCGTAATGCACCTTTCCTTAATGAAGGCTGATTGTTCATCCCCTATCAGATCACCTATAATATTTTTCAACCTTCTAGTGATTACTTTAGTGATTATCTTATACATATTTATACAACAAGCTATAGTTCTATAATCTTTAACATGTGTAGGAAAAGGTACTTTAGGGACCAATGTTATAACAGTGCAGTTGATTCTTTTATTCATCACACTATTGTTGAAGAAATGAATCATAACATTCAATAGATCAGAATGTTCCTCATCCCAACATGTAGTGAAGAACAAATGGGAAAGTCATCAACTCCCGGGGCTTTCTCCTTTGGCATCATATTAATTGCCACCTTTACCTCCTTAGCTATTACCTGGTGGATCAAGTTAATTTATTTTTCTCTAGATAAATAGTATCCTTCTTAAATTACCTTAATATCTGGACAAGGATGCATCTACACTTCTTGCCCTATTAGACTAGATAAGAATGAAATAAATTCAGCTTCTGTGTCTCCAGGTTCAGTCAACTTAGCCCCAGCCTCATTGTGTACAGAAGTAATGACATTGATACTTGATCTCATCTTCCACTGACCATAGAAGTATCTTGTATTTGAGTCACCACTTTTAATCTATAAGGCTCTTACTTTTTGTCTCATCACCTACTCTTCTACTTTGTTCTATTTCTCTATTTCCGCCAGTTCTAGCTTTTCCTATTCACATAATTGAGCATTACAAGGGTTCACAATAGTTTCTGCTTGTACCACTTCTAGTTTCTGTCTGGTTATCTCTAGATTTTGTCAGTATACTGCAGGGTATTTGTTAAGGTCCTTAATATCTACCTTCATAGCCTTTAGTTTATTCCAGACAATCTATATAGGATCACTAGTTACACTTTTAGAACAAACCTCTTGCACCCTCCTTTTGAACCCAGGGTGATTCATCACAGTAGAGTACAATTTAAAAAGTTTTGGATATAAGGTTTTGGATGTTTGTGTGTAGTAGTTGATCACAATTAGAGAGTGGTATAATACCCCTGGTATTATATAATTAGCTTCAATATGCCCCTAATTATGCAGCCACCAGTAGTTCCCAAAAGCCTATTCAATCTTACTATAAACTCTAGTATCTATTGCATGCTTATTACACCAATTGAAGTGGCATCCTGTGCTTGTCAAGGGGGTGAATTGGTTTGTTTCTACCATGTCTTAGAATCCTTGATCCTCAGCCTAAGTGACTGAGGCTCTAATTCTATCTTCTAAGTTCAACACATTGTTAAAGTCACCACACACCATCCACTCAACTTGAACCTGGTTTTGAAAGCTATCAATTCCTTCCACAGTTCCTGTATTTCCCATAATTCATTACTAGTATACACTATGGTCAACATACAGGAGAACTGGGTATTAGTATTGACTACCTTGCAATGCATAAACTAACTTTCTAATTGTAGCACATGTACCTGAATATGCTTTTGCCAGATAAGCCAAATCCTCCCATTTGTATCATGATTATAGTTATAATGTACATTCCAGTCTCTTGCTATATTAGTTTTGACTTTATTTGCATTTTGTTTCTTTACTCTAGTTTTAATTATTCATATAATTTCTACCTTGTCCTTCCTCAGAAAGAGTTTTAACTCCTTTTGCTTAAAAGGATTATTAAGCCCTCTAATATTCTAGGGACACACAATCATGGAGGTTTGAAATGACTCCCCCATCTATCACTAGTCTCTTCGTGCTTGCCTATTGCCCCATTTCCTTTACTTTTAGCATTGACTATGTTGTTAACCTTAGTTGGACTAGGAGATACCTGGCTTGCATGCTTACTTTTTTTTAGCTTATAATGTAACTTTTTTGGTTAGTCTCCCAACTAGCTCTTGTCATTTGTTGGCCCAAGTTCTTTGATCTGCTCAGGAATGAGTTTGTCATCTTCTTTAGCTTCCTATTTCTAGATCACCTTTCTACATGTACGATTCCTCCTCTTTCTCCCTTGATGTAAGGGTAGATTGGCTTTCTCTTATTTCTCAGGTTCCTTCTTATATGTACAATCGTCAACAATATGCATAAAGCTATTACAATCTCTGCAAAATTTAGGAATCCAATCATATGTTATAGCCTATTGTATAGTCCCCATTGGGGTACTCAACTCCACATGCGAGGTAGGGTATGGCTAATGTCAGCCTCAACTAATACCCTCGCGTATGAAATCTATTCCATCTCGGCAGTATATCTATCTGTGTACATCGACTTCTCCATTACACTTGCTAACTTACTCAGTGATTCTGTTGACCAAAAACTAAGAGGTAGACTAGGAAACTTAACCTAAAAAGGAATTTTATTCATGTATTCAGGATTAAATTCAAAGTCCAGTGTCCAATTCATCAATATAAATGGTCTATTTTGATACGTATACGTCCTTGATTATATCACTAAACCCCTATCAGCTAGAGTAGCAAATTTGAAAATGTAGTACCCGTCATCATAGTATAGTACCTGGGGTTTAGAGACAAAATTCCATACATGACCTAAATAATTCTCCATTGTTTTAAAGTATGGAGAATCCCCCAATACATATCCAATCTGTTTTGTGCTCCAATGGTTGGCCTGTATTAGTATGTCATCTTTCTCTAGTTGTACTATCAACTTCTCTTCTTTCACTATTAGTGGTACATAAGCAAGTGCCTTCCCCATTTGTGAGCTCCAATTTGTAGGTTTCACTTGCTCCTTTGTCAATTTCACTTTTACTTCAACTTGAACTATTGAAGCTTGGGATGAAGCACTAGCTTTAGAGAATTGCAGTCGCCGAGAAAATTGTGTCCTCAGGCTACCATGAGATCCTCTTTCTAGCTGGGTTAGGTTTCATCATCCCTAATTTCTCTAGCTCGTTTTCCTCACTGATAGGCTAAAACAAGCATGAGAGGAATTTTCCAAAGGTTAATGGGCCTAGGTGTTGCTGTACTCTCCTCACTGGTGTGATAATAACCAATGATGGTGATGTTGTGTTCCATTGTAGAGCTATTTTCACTACCAGCATACGTTAGCAGCCCTACTATTGTGTGCCTAGAGAAAAAAATGCCCTTGATTAGATTATATTCACCTTTATCTTCTTTCTTATTCTTATTCTTGTAACTTCTCCTTTTTTACTTCTCAATCATATAATTAACAGCAACCATCAAATTTTGTTCTACACTCGACACATGCTTATTAAGAGAGCTCAAGATTTTCTCAATACTAAACACACAGTCAAAAAATCCCATAGAATATCTTTCTACTTTCCCAACATCTTAATCCATCCTACTTTTTGAAACTAAAAGATCAATATCTTCATCATCATCATCATCATCAACTAGTGACTCAAGGAAAGTAACACCACTCAAATCAACCTTTAATCCATTAATAGAGACATCCTTGACCTCATCTTTGTATGGTACTAGACTTTGCATGTAACTCTATTCCATCTCTTGCAAAGTAGAGGTGAGGTAAGGGTGCACAATCTACCAAATAAGAAAAATCATTAACTATTACCTATGTTTAATTTTAAAAGACAATTAATTAAAATATGAATTTTTACCTTTGAAGATTACCCCGTATGTCTAAATGAATCTCCTTCGACAAATGAGGTAATATTTTTAACGTGCTATCTGAGAAATCTGGATAACGGCAGAGGAATCTCTTTTTATTTACCAGATGTCTTCCAACAATAGAAAAGACTTCATAGATCAAAATTTATAATCACAAAAACAAGTAATTAATCAACTATGGTTGTCAAAGAAAGTCTACAATCAAATAGACTTGATGATCAATGATATACCATAAATGTCCAGGGGAATCCAAATAGAGCATAAGATGCATTATTTTCCTTCTTAAGATGTTTTTTTTTATTCTTTATGTCTATTTTCTTCTTATTCAAGTAGTCGATGTCAATGCAAAAGACTTCTTTTTCCATAGGTATTCCTAAAAAAGTAAAAGAATAGATTATTTTTATGAAGTTCAGAGAAATGGTCCTAGAAACATCTCATGCAAGAACCAAACTAAACAATACTTCAACTTATCCTTCTTTTTCAGCCTCCTGCCTTTAATAAAATTCAAAAGGCTTGTTGTAGTAACCTTTTTCTTACGACTAACGTTATCATTAATTCTTTTTCTATTTCAATACACCTTTATCAATTTTTTTTCTTAAGGATATTCTGAAAACCTCAACCCTTGAATCAAAGAAAACTTGCTCTAGCCAAAACAAACTGGCTTATCATTAGCGCAAAGCCACATTTTGTAAGACCCTAAAAATTTTGACCAATTTATTTCAGACCCTCTCGCATATGTCATATTAATTTTTGACTTAAATTAAAACCATGGAATAGCTTGTAAGTCTATTGGTATGATGATACAAATTTGGAAATGCCTAAATAAAAGATTCCATAGTTAATGGTTGGTTTATGTGCAAATTATTTTAATTTGGACTTAAAGAAAATTGTGTAGATCACAAAAAAGGTGTAGTCCCAGGGGAAACAACACTGGAAACTATGTTTGCCAAAGTTGAGGGTCTATATGACCATTTTTTCTGTATGCACAATATATTTTGGATAGCTATTACCTTGGTGTCCTTAGCCATTCCTCGGCACGTGCAGTTAACATGGACTGTGACCCTTCTTATAGGGGGAGCCAAACCCATAGAGATCGTGGGTGCCTAGAATGTTAGTATGAGCTACATTGTTCATGTTAATGTTTTAAAAGTCATGTTTCATGCCCCTTGTCCCTATCCCGGCATCCTATTTATATGTATAATTGTTGTGCATATGGTTTACTATTGAATTTTGGTAAATGCATTATTTTATCCCTTTCCTTAGGTTGTATACTAGTACTCACAGTATTGACCATCCCTGAATGCTACATTATTTCATTATTTAGGTTTCGAAGGGTTTTCTAGTAATCCTATGCAACGTTAGGTGGTTGGTACTCTTGTTGTCAGCTGTGAAGTAGTAAACCCTTCATCTTTCAGAAGGCTCGATCACTCTTTTAATTTTTATTTACTATGCTAGTACTTATGGATTTCTTTTGTCATAGTCAGGGGCATGTCCCTACTTAGTTGGTATTCTTGGATTAGAGGCTTTGTGGACAGGATTAGGATTTCATTGATACCTTGTTTTGACTCTTTAAATTTTCTATTGGTTTTATATATCTTCCATCGACTCGGCTGTGTTCTGTTATTTACTGTCATTGTGCTCTTGGGGTAAGGCTAAGGGGGTTATCGCCGGCCCATGGTGGGCTTGAGATGCCCATCATGTCCAGGCTCCGATTCATGTCATGACAAGCTTGGTATCAGAGCACAAATTAGGTTTGTTGGGTGTCCATAAATTCGTGTTGGGTAGAGTCCCTTTTATAGGTATATAGCATGCCATACTTATAAGGAGAAGGCTATAAGGAATTTACAAATGTTTTCCATCCCTGTGTTCTATTTCGTGCAAGAGTATCTAGTTACCATGAAACTTCTCTAACTGCTAGCTTACTCATACTTTAGATCATGCCTCCATAAAGATCTAGAGGTCGTAGGAACTTAGCTGAACCCTCTATCCCAACTAGAGCAAATGTGGAGGGAATTCACCCTACTCATGGAATAAAGATCGGTATAGAGTCCCTAATCCTGATTGCTTTGCTCCACTTTGGGTTCAACTGGCCCCTATTATTCGAACTCAGGCTTTCTAGGCTGGTGATACTCATTCTTAATCCTCTATGAAAGATATCTCGATTATAGAATTCCATTAGTATATCCACATGCTTTCTTATATTATGGTATCTCAATCTCATCAATTTGATCATATTGGTGCTATTACTAGTTTATCTTAGGTTACCTGGGTTGGCCAATTTATAATATTTAATTCCCAACCTTTATGGTCTCTAAGGTTGAGGAGGATCCTCAAGGGCTTATTGATGAGATGGAGAAGATCTTCAGGGTGATGCATGCTAGTGATTCGGGGGTGTGAAGTTTGCAACTTAGCAGTTAAAGAAAGTGGCCTATCAATGGTATGAAGAGTTGGAGAAGTTAAGGGGTAATAATGTAGAGCCGACTGTGTGGGTAGAGTTTATGGGTTTCTTTCTTGATCATTTCTTTCCACAAGAGTTGAGGGAGTCAAAGATGAAAAGTTTGTTAATCTGAAGCAAGGTAGGATGAGAGTTAAGGAGTATGCACTGAAGTTCCAACAGCTGTCCCATTATTCTTTAGAGTTGGTGTCTAATATGAGGTCTAGGATGAGAAAGTTCACTTCTAGTATGTCCCATGATTTGGTGTTAGAGTGTAAAGTCTACCATGATAAATAAAGGTATGGACATATCTAGGCTGATGGTTTACATGAAATAGGTGGAAGATGAGAAAAAGAAACAGGAAAAAATGGGAGAAAGGTAGAGCAAAAAGTTTAGGTGTTCAAATCAGGGTGCTAATCAGTAGAGCAATGGTCTTAGAAAAAGAACTGGGGAAGCTCTTATTCATCAGCTATTGCCCCTTATCCTAAGCCTTTTGATGATTGGCGTTTTTAATCTAGTAATGGTCCTAAGGCACAGGGTTCCCAATCTCAGGCTAGTGGAGCTCATTCGACCCAACCTTACCCCCTTTCTAGTTTTGTGGACAACTTCATTGAGGATATTATGAGCAGTGGAGGAATTTATGCTTTAATTATGGTCAGCCTGGTCATATGCGGTGAAATTATCCTATAGCTAAGATTGCTACTAGGGCTAATAAGGTTTTAGTTTCCACTTTTTTGTATCCTTCACCTAAGGATGCCACGTCAGGGATAGATAATGGTTGGAATCGCCTCTATGCACTGGCTACTCATCAAGAATACGAGGTATCTCCAGATGTTGTCACTGGTATGCTACAACTCTTCTCCTATGATGCTTATTGCTTGCTTGACCCACATTCTCTCCTATCTTATGTGACCCCTTATGTGGTTTTACACTGTGGTTTTGGTTTAGAAAATATTTCTAACCCCTTTTTTATTTCTACACTATTAAGTAAGTCTATAATTTCTAGAAAAATCTATAGGGGTTGTGTGGTGTCCATTTTTCATAAAGAGACATTGATGGATTTGATAGAACTTGATATGGTGGATTTTGATGTAATCTTAGGAATGGATTGGTTTCATTAGGCAATTTTTCTCTGGATTGTAGAACCTAAAAATTCATCTTTCATTTACCTAATGAAATAGTATTAGATGGGAGGGGAGTTCTCTAGTGCAAAAAGGGAGGTTTATCTCTTATCTTAGGACTTGGAAATTGATTTTCAAGGGGTGTCTGTATCATCTAGTTTCAGTCAAGGATTTCGAATTTGGAAGTCCCTCTTTGCAATCTATCCCCGTGGCTAATGAATTTCATCTATTTTTTTCCTGGTGATCTTTCTGGAATTCCTCCTGATAGGAAAATAGATTTTGGGATTGATCTTCTACCGGATACCCATCTTATTTCCATTCTTCTTTATAGGATGGATTCGGACTAAACTAAAGGAACTAAAGAGCAATTAAAAGATCTTCTTGATAAGGGTTTCATTCATCCTAGTGTTTCTTCATGGGGTGATCCTATGCTTTTCGTGGAGAAAAAATATAGGTCACTTCGAAAACGTGTAGACTACCACCAGTTAAATAAGGCTACCATGAAAAATAAATACTTCTTCTTAGGATTGATGACCTCTTTGATTAGCTTTAGGGTGACAAGTATGTCTCTAAAATTGATCTTTGTTTGGGCTATCACTAGTTGAAAATTAGGGAGGTTGATATTCCTAAGACAACTTTTCAAACCTGGTATGACCATTATGAGTTTCTAGTTATGTCATTCGGGTTGACTAATGCTCCGACCGCTTTCATGGATCTTATGAATTAGGTGTTCAAGCAGTTTCTAGATTTTTTTTGTTATAGTCTCATTGATGGCATCCTAGTGTACTCCATAAGTGAGGAGGATCATACAAATCACCTCCAAATTATTCTGTAAACTCAAGGAAAAAGATTGTATGCAAAATCTTTTAAATATGAATTTTTGGTAAGTGCTGTGAATTTTCTCGAGCATATTATTTCTAGTGAAGGGATTAGGGTGTATCTAAAGAAGATTTAGGTGGTTAATAGTGGCCTAGACCCATGATTCCAACTGATATTAGGAGCTTCTTCGGCTTTGTCGGGTACTATAGGATATTTTTAGAGATTTTATCATCTATTGCTACCATGATCATGAGGTTGACTCAGAAAAAGGTAAAGTTTTTGTGGTCCGATGCTTGTGAGGATAGTTTCAAGAGGTTGAAGATAAGTTGAATTTTGCTCCTGTTTTGATTCTATATGTGGATACTAAGGGTTTTGTCGTGTATTCTAATGCATCCCGTGTGGGAATGGGTTGTGTTTTGATATAGCATGGTAAAGTTGTAGCTTATTCTTCCAGACAACTTAAGGTTCAGGAGAGGAATTACCAACTCATGATCTAGAGTTGGCGGATATGATTTTTTCCTTGAAGATTTGGTACCACTATTTGTATCAGACACATGAGGATATTTATTCAGATCACAAGAGTTGTAGTATGTGTTTAAACAGAAAGAATTAAATGTCCAACAAAGGCGGTGGCTCGAATTGCTTAAGGACTACGACATGATTTTTCACTACCATCTAGGTAAATCTAATATGACTGTTGATTCTCTTAGCAGGTTGTCCATGGAGAGCTTATCTCACATTGAAGAGGAGAAAAAGGACCGATGAAGGATATTCATCGGCTGGCCAACTTAGAAGTTTGACTTTTAGACTTCAAGGATGGAAGGTTAATTGTTCAAGAAGTGATTAAATCATCTCCTTATGCTAAGGTCAAGGAGAAGCAGGTTCTGGATCCTATATTCATGAAAATCAAAGATGATGTGGGTGTGCAAAAGGCTATAGATTTCAAAATTAAGGGAGATGACATTCTAATGTATTAATGAAGGTTATGTATTCCTGATATAGGTGGGTTATGGGAAAGTATTTTGAACAAGGCTCATTAGTCCAAATTGAGTTCATTCGGGGTTAACCAAGATGTATCATGATTTAAAGGAAATATACTGGTGGAATAATATGAAAAGGGATGTGTCAAACTTTGTTGCCAAGTGCTTGGCCTATCAACAAGTCAAAGTAAAGAATTTGAGGCCGGGTGGAAGGTCTCAAGAGATAGAGTTGACCCTGTGAAATAGGAGATGATTAACATGAATTTTGTTATCGGTCTTTTGTGTTCTCGAAATTAGTATGACTCTATATGGGTCATTGTAGATCGAATGACCAAAGTCTGCTTATTTCTTACCTGGGAGAACTAACTTTAGGAAAAAATTATGCCAAGTTGTTCATTTAGGAGGTACTTAAGTTGCATGAGGCATCGATGTCCATCATTTCGGACCGAGGTACGCAGTTCTCTTCTCATTTCTGGCGTTCTTGTAAAAAAGGCTTGGGTACTCAGGTGAACCTTAACACCGCTTTCCACCCTTAAATGGATAGATAAGAGGAGCATACTATGAAAACTTTGGAAGATACACTAAGGGCCTGTGTGATCAATTTTAAAGGTAGTTGGGTTGACCATTTGCCTCTTATTGAATTTGCTTACAATATTTATCATTCTAGAATCCAAATGGACCCTTTTGAGGCCCATTATGGTAGAAGGTGCAGGTCTCCTATTGAATGGTTTGAAGTGGGTAATACTAGATTGTTTGTCCTTGACTTGGTTCACCAAGTGACCCGACCCGACCCAGAGCTTTGTCATAATGGGGATCCCAAGTCCAACCGGGATCGGAGACCACTCTTGTTACCCAACCCAACCTCTAGCAGCCTGCCCTGAGTTGGCTGAATTTCAAACATATAACAAGATAGCACAATTGTCCATATCAAGACACTGGGATTGGTCTATAACCGAGATTGACCCAACTGAGTCCAACCGTCCTAGCCCAACCAATAGACAAACAAACCAAACCATAACCCAAGCCATACCCATTTAATTCCATAATAATAATATATAATCCCAAAATAAAAGAGGATGGAACAACCAACAATCCCATCGATCGGCGTCAGCCCCAATACCAATACCAGTACTAAGGGTAACACCAATACCCATCCCACCCATGCCAACCCATAGTAGTTCCACAAAAGCCTCTAACCAAAACAATACCAAAATCCAGTTGGGCTATGCCCCCAACCATTGCCAAAACTAATATCCATAAATAAAAAAAGTATGAAATAACATCCATGAAATGGAGCCTTTCAGAAACATGAAAGCTTACCATTTCAACCCAAAAGCTGATCCCGAATGTCTAATCACTATACAGGAGGAGTAGAACGGTCGGTTCCTGTATCACGTGGGGATACAACCGCCTGAAGATGGGTTAGCGAGTGAATACTAGAATGAACTTAGGATAAGGATAAAATAATGCCATTTATTAAAACCAAGTAAACCATCCATATGCATACAAACCATATATATACATATATATTACCATGTTGGGAAAAGGCACCGCGTTTAGCATGGATTTGAAACCATTAACCTGGGTATATGTATCTTAACTTATTTAACCACCCGCGGGATATATGGGTCCAGTGTAACCCCCTGAACGGGCCTCAATGCGTATAGCCGCACTAACCAGAGATACCATTAGAGTAGGGGATTTCCAAGAACCCTAACCCTCTATGATACATATGTACAGTGTACTTATAGGATTTCTATGTACCTTATAGTATCATATAAGGTTTCCATGACCTACCCCTCATGTCAGCAAACATGAGTTTCTTGTGTTTGTTCATTGAACTCCCACCTTCATGGTTAACTATCATGCCCCACCATTATTGCCCAATTAAAACCATTTCCAACCAACCAATCTACTATACCATTTATTATTTACCAAGGCTATTAATAGTGGTATAGTCATACCAACTATAACTTGTAATTATTTTCCTTAGCCAAAACTTTTTGAGATCAAGGGATTCCATGTACCCATAGATCACATTATCCAATTAACTTGGGGGAGTCCCATGTACCCCACAAGTATTCTATTATTATGATTACTTGGGGGATTCTATTGTACCCCACAAGGATGTTTATTAACCCAAACCCTTCCATTCAACCTTTCTAAATAATTTAAACAATTTAGGGTTCCATTACCAAGTTCAAACCATGCTATAGTTCCAACCCTTCCATTCAACCTTTCTAAATAATTTAAATAATTTAGGGTTCTATTACCAAGTTCAAACCATGCTATAGTTCCATTAAAAATCCAACAATGTAGTGAAAACATTCTCATAGGCATTTTATCTAACATATTGGGGGCTTAGTATTTCCAAAACCAAAACCAAAACCAATTACCAAATGACTATTCCCATGTAACCAACTATCCAAAACCACCATTAAAGCATATAAAAGCATAATTAAAAATAGGAAAACCATAACCAATCATTTATAACCAAACCCCTATATTATATGTGAAAACCCAAAACCATAAAATAATCAAACCATGGAAACATTATATAAAATCATGCCTATAGTTGGAACTAACAATGAGGGAAGAGAACTTGCCTTAAACGAAGAAGATGATGGAGAGAAATTACCAATACAAGCCCCAAATTAATCCTTAAAACCCTGTCTTCACTTGCCCAAGAAATTTAGACAGGAATAGAGAGTGTTTTTCTAAGTGTCAAAGAATAGAATAATAGGGAAAATAACCTCCCAAGTGAGTTAAAAGTCATGGGGCCTTATTAGGTTTAGTGGGCAAATGTATATATTTCCCTCACTTAAACTGCACCAAAATCCGGTCAGAGGGATACGACTATCCATACCATTTGTACCCTCCAATATGAGTGGTACCCACCACTCATACCCAAGGGTATCTCCCTTGGACCCAATACTATCCAAGGTACGACTTACCCTAACGACGTCATATCAATGCATTTGAATAGTAACCATGATCCATACCTCTAGAAGAATAGAATCCAAACAGAATTGAATACTGCCTACTATATGAGTCCATGGTACGACTCGTACCCTGTCTTATAGCTCATTGTGACACACTCATGCTCAGATCCAACTTAGTCTACCAAGTCTAAGATTAAGTAAAGTAACCATACAACCCATATCCACTAATAAGACTCATACCACCCAAGTCGTATCCATTCTAGAACCCAAATCCAACCCACTAACCACACTAGTCAGCATACGACTAATCCATACCACTCATATCACAGTGTAGGATTCATTTCTCCTAGTCGTATCCTATCTAGAGACAAGAAATCTAGGAAATTTTCTAAGGTTCAAGAACCTAGGAACCTAGGGTATTTCAGTCTCCCCCACTAGGAACATTCGTCCCTGAATGACAAACAAGGTAGTACATGTACGACTTAGACCCCTCAGATTCCTCTACTGTTACCTTTACAACAGAAAAGAAAGATGCAAGGCAATCAACCTGTCCTTTAACAAACTATAAAAATAAAGTATGTTGAAGAACACATACCTTTTGTATGAATCCCAGGAGCAGAAAACAGATGTAAATACTTTGACTTCATGTCCTCCTCCACTTACCATATAGCCTCTTCAACTTTGTGGTTCCGCCATAGAACCTTAATTGAGGCCACATCCTTGGTCTATAACTGACAAACCTATCGATACAAGATCTCAACTAGGACCTCTTCATAAGACAGAGAATTCAAGACACCCAATCCCTCTAAAGGAACCACCAAAGAAGGATCACTAAGATACTTTCTCAACATAGGTACAAGAAATACCAAATGAATGGAGCTCAAACCAGAAGGCAACTCCTATTCATAAGTCACATTACCAACCCTCCACAAAATCACATAAGGACTAATAAACCATGAACTAAGCTTCCCCTTCTTACCAAATCTCATTATTCCCTTCATGGGAGATACCTTTAGAAACACCTTACCCCAACTTTAAACTCTAAGTCTATAGGCCTTACATCCGTATAGGACTTTTGGAGACTTTGGGCAACCTTAAACCTATCCTAAATCACCTTTACCTTTTCCATAGCCTGATAAACCAAGTTCATATAGAACATATCCACCTCACCAACCTTGAACCAACCAATATGAGATCTAAACCTCCTACCATACAGTGCCTCAAAAGGGGCCATACCAATACTAGAATGATAGCTATTATTATAAGAAAACTCTACCAAAGGTAGATACTCAACCCAATTTCCACTATAGTCAATAACACATGCCCGAATCATATCCTCCAATGTCTGAATAGTCATTTCTATTTGTCCATACGTCAGAGGATGGAAAACAGTACTCAGACTCATCTTAGTTGTAACACCAACACTTTTATGCTAATGTTGAATTGTCTTTCCTACATTTATAGACCCTAACCCAATGGTTTATATTTAAATATAATAGTGAATAACATTTTCTTAGTGTGGGAACATCCTTGGAGTTGAATATATGTCATAAAAGTCTCCTAGCTTAAAAGTTAAGTTGAGCTCTTTCCTATCGATTCACTTTTAGTTGACGATTTTTCATGGGTCAACTTCCAACGACTGTTTCTCCTAGTATATAAAGATTCATATGGCCTACTATATATCAAAGGGAAACCCTTCGAGTCTTCTTTCCAATTCCACTAATCATTTGTCAATCCAAGTTTGGAGTCAAAAGTTATGAGTGTTTGAATAAGGCATTATCTAGGGTGTGCAATGGACATGCACTGCACACCAATCTCTAAAGCATACTACCTCAGCTATGCGATGGCTATGCAATGCACACCCTAAGGTATGTGATGGCCATGCGATGGAAAGCCATTCTGTGCCATCAAAAAGTGTTTCGTTTGATTTATTTTAAATGTGTAAAGGTCTTTTATCATCCCATAACCATTCCTAACCCTCTTTGGATGAAACTAAGGCCTATTAAATGTTATGTTGCCTTTGTAAATGTAATACCCCATAATTTTCTTAGTTTCATTAAGATTCTAGTGTGTTAAGGGTCAACTTTAAAATTGAATAACTCTTGATACGTGTGAAATTTTCCATCTCTAGACCCATCAAATTGTAGATAATAGAGTCAACTTTCCAACGATAGCAATTTTACCTAAATTCGATACCCGAGTGAGAAGTTATGACACTTTTCATAAGAAGCAATAGCTCATCGCGATGGTGCCGCATTACGGTGATACCCAAAATCACGCTCGTCTATTTCCTAGGGGAGTATCATGATTAGGATGCATCGCGGTGAACCCTAAAATCACGTTCGTCCCTTTCCAATAACTCAACACGATTGGCCAGTATCACACCAAAATTATGATGGAGCAATCACCGCGTCGTATTAGAGTGCAATTTCACACTCGTCCTTTTCCAGTGAAGCATCGTGATAATGCTGCATCGCACCATATTACAAAATGGCACTCATCTCTTTTTCAATGAGCCACCATAATTGCACCGCATCATGCTGAGGCTCAAAATCGGGACTCAAGTTCCAAACTTAATCTTTTAAAGGAAAATTTAGTCTTTTCCCAAGCCCCCAAATTGTGAAAAGCAATAGATTAAACCTATTATAAGCCTAATATGCTCACTTTCACCAAAATTTCTCTCCAAGAAACCTTAGAACTTGAAATTTCAAACCTCAAAAAATTTAAATTTCGCCATTCTTTTTCTAAGATAACCCAAAATTTAAGATTCCCACTACAAGATCTTCAAGAAACAATCTTTTAGAGCACAAATAGGAACTCAAAGTTCAAGCTTCTTCATCTATTAATCAATTAAGGTATGTGGGTTTATGAATAAGGATAATCCTTTTATCTTTGTGCCCAAAATTATTTTTAAAGTTGAATTTTACATGAAATTTTATGAATTTCAGCCTAGAGTTTATACCCATTCATCACTATTTGAAGATTATGATGTTAAAAGTGATTTAGATGTTGAATTGCATGTCTACTTTTGTGTTTTTATACGTGTGAATCTTTTTTTTGTATTTAGAATTGAATTTTAAAGACTTTCATTACTAAGCATGAACTTTATGATGATTTGACATGAATTTGATGCATGGGTTACTAAGCCCTAGTTTGAATATTGGTATCCCAAGAATGATGTTGCTTTAAATCATCTTATGATTTGTTTATAATTATCCTTTTTAACCAAGATTTAATTTTTGATCCTCAACTAATATATGGAATCCCCTATATAATTTAAAGTGAATAGATGCATGATTGGTTTTCATTGTAAACCCTTATACTAGTTTTACAAGTGGATTTCCTGTAGAATGAGCGTACATATTAAAAGGAGTAGTATTTAGCACAAAGTTGGGTATGTTCACGTGCCCTAGAGCTATGAGGAAACATAGTTTAAGATTATCAGATTATTCCCATTTATATGGATGATAGAAACAGATTATGATCACTTAGCTTAGGTTATACTCCTTGGCAAGAGTATGACACCTCTCTTCAACATGAGGTTTTACCATGAGGGAAATAGACGTTTGACACTATGATAGCTTACATAGTATATGTCGGTCAGAAGAACCTCCCTACAGAAAAGAGTAATCTTAACAGAAAAGCTTTTAGAAACTAACTGTAAGGCTCACAATTCATTTCAGATATTATTTCACATAAGATGTTGGTCATGAGATTTCAACTTTCAATTTATAGATATAAAAGTGAGTCCTCTCTACACTTAGGCAACATGATTTAAGGATAGATTACAAGTACAACTTTTGGAAATTAAATGTTATAACTCGCAAGATTTATGCAGCATGCCTTACTACTCATGATTATGATTCTCAGTTTTTAGTTATTCAAACTAATATGAGTCACCTGTATTTAGCATGCATTCTTTACAAGTTTATATTACCATCGAGGTATTATTTTACTTATGAATTCAACCCTGTATGCTTAGTATATTCTAAAATTACTGATACACATATATGTCTATGTGCTACATTGTTTAATAATGTAGGTTTAGGTGCTCAATTTTAGCAGAGTGAGTGATTTCAAGATTATGTATGTTACTGAGGAGAATAGTGTAGATTTGGCATCCTATAGACTGAAGGATGTGGCCTATGATTGGGTGGTTATGTGGAAGAATGGTAGAGGTGAGAATGCATCTCCTATAAGTTGGCAAATATTTCAGGACACATTTCTATACAGGTTCTTTCTGCATGAAATTAGAGAAGCTAAGGTAGAGAAGTTTGTGAACTTGAGGCAGGGATCGATGATAGTGAAGGAGTACTACCTTAAGTTCAACAGCTATCTAAGTACGCCCCTGATGTGATAGCTAACCCTAGGTCAATTATGAGTTAGTTTGTTACTAGAGTATCTAGTTTGATAGTCAAGGAGTGTAGGACTGCCATGCTTAGCTAATGATTCATGCTCAGTAGATTAACGAAGAAAAGTTGAAAGAGAGAGAGAAGGGAAATAAAAAAGGATAGAATTGGTAGTTTGAAAATTGCTGGACAAAGTTTGGAGGGGGAAATCATTCTCAGTTTCAGAGTTGCTCATCTATGCTAGCGCCATCTTCAGCCAGTGCTCCCACCCCTCAGAGCTGGAAATAAGTAGTAGGGTAAAACTTCTATGTCCAGGTCTCAGAATAGTGTGGGTGGAAAACCTAGTTATCCTTTATGTGCTAAGTATGGTTAGAATCATCCTAGTGAGTACTTCTTGGGACAGAAAGGTTGTTATGGTTAGTTGGGTCATGGAATCAAAGAGTGTCCGTATGCTAAGTAGGGATATAGGGATGTTCATCCCTAGAATTAGGCTACTAGTGCACCAGCTTGTCTAGGCTGCCCATCCCCTCCTCAGGGTACATCATCCAACACCGGTGGTGGTCTGTGCTAGAACCATTTTTATGCTTTGATATCCCGTCAGGAGAATGAGAGTTCACCAAATATTATTACTGGTATGATTTGTGTCTTTCATCTTGATGTTTATGTGTTGTTAGAACCCAGATCAAATCTCTGCTACGTGACCCCATTAATTGCAATGAATTTTGAAATAGGTCCTGAAAAACTTTCTAAGCCCTTCTTAGTTTCTACCCTAGTGGGTGAGTCAGTTATTGCCAAATGAGTCTATAGAAAGTGTCTTATCACTATCATTCATAAGATCACGTTAGTTGACTTAATAGAGTTAGACATGGTCAACTTTGACCTTATTCTGGGCATGGATTGACTCCATTCCTGTTATGCATCTATAGATTGTCGTACTCGAGTAGTGAAATTTTAGTTTCCAGATAAACCAGTCTTTGAGTAGGAAGGTAATTCAGTGTCTCCCAAGATTCATTTTATATCCTATATTAAAGACAAAACGTTGATAACAAAAGGGTGCATCTATCATCTAGTTCGAGTCAAAGACACTAAGTCTGAGGCTCCAATAGTTTATTCAGTCCATACAGTCAATTAGTTTCCTAAGATTTTTCCCAAAGATTTTCCAGGGGTACTTCCCGATAGGGAAATAGAATTTGGTATTGACCTTCTCCCTGATACTCAGCCCATCTCTATTCCTCCATATTGTGTGGCTCCATCCAAGATTAAGGAGTTAAAAGAGCAGCTTAAAGACCTCTTAGATAAAGGTTTCATAAGGCCCAGTGTCTCTCTATGGGGCGCTCCCATCCTATTTGTGCAAAAGAAAGATGGTTCTTTGCAAATGTGCATTGACAATTGTGAGCTGAATAACGTCACAATAAAAAACAAATATCCTCTTCCTATGATTGATGAATTATTCGACCAACTCCATGGTGCAAGTTATTTCTCTAAGATAGACCTTAGATTCGAATATCATCAGCTTAGGGTAAGGGAATATGATATTCCAAAGACGGCTTTCAAAACCCGTCATGGTTATTTTGAGTTTCTAGTCATGTCCTTCGGGTTGAAAAATGCCCCAGCAACCTTTATGGACTTGATGAACAGAGTGTTCAAATAGTATTTAGACATATTTTTCATAGTCTTTATTGATGATATTCTTGTCTATTCTCGTAGTGAGAATGATCACGCATATCATCTTAGAGTTATGTTGCAAACACTTAGGGATTATTAGTTGTTCGCCAAATTCAGTAAATGTGAATTTTGGCTAAGGTTAGTAGCTTTCCTCAGCCATATTGTTTCCAGTAATGACATTAAAATTGATCTCCAAAAAGACAAAAGCAGTAAGAAATTGGCCTAGAGCTATCTCTCCATCATACATCAGAAGTTTCTTGGGTTTAGCTAGCTATTACAGATGTTTTGTTGAGGTTTTATCATCTATTGCATCCCCTATGTATAGATTGACTCAGAAGAAAGTTAAGTTTCAGTGGTCATATTCCTGTGAGAAGATTTTTCAGGAGTTAAAGACTAGACTTACTTTAGCCTTAATTTTAGCACTACCTAATGGTACAAATGGATTTATTTTCTATTGTGATGCTTCTAGAATCGGTATAGGTTGTTCTTTGAGGCAGAGAGGTAAGGTTATAGCCTATGCCTCTAGACTGCTTAAGCCTCACGAAAATAACTACCCTAACCATGACCTTGAGCTAGTTGTTGTTGTTTTTTGTATTGAAAATCTAGAGGCACTATCTTTATGAGGTGCATGTTGATGTATTCACGGACCACAAAAGATGCAATATGTGTTTACTTAGAGGGAGATAAATCTTCGTCAGAGAAGGTGGTTAGAATTGTTGAAGGATTATGACATGAGTGTGTTATATTATTCAGGTAAGGCCAATGTGGTGGTAGATGCCCTTAGTAGACTGTCTATGGACAATGTTACTTATATGGAGAATAATAAGAGAGAATTAGTTCATGAAGTGCACCAGTTAGCTAGATTAGGTGTGAGGTTGGTTGACTCACCTGAGGGGAATGTTTAGGTTCAGAGTAGTTCAGAATCTTCTCTAGTTCCTGAATTGAAAGAGAAAAAGGATAAGGATTCTAGTTTGGTCGGATCGAAGGGGTCAGTTAAAGACCAAAAGGTAGAGTCTTTCTCCTAAGGGGAGATGGTGTGTTGAGATACCATAGTAGATTATGTGTGCCATGTGTTGATGATTTGAGGCAGCGGATTATGGAAGAAGCGCATGGTGCGCGTTACTCCATTCACCTAGGAGCCACCAAGATATATCGTGATCTTCAGGAAGTCTATTGGTAGAGTGATATAAAGAGAGATATTGCATAATTTATGGCCAAGTGTGCAACTTGTCAATAGGTTAACGTAGAGCACCAAAGACCTAGTGGTATATTGCAGTAGTTCGGTGTTCCCACTTGAAAATGGGAAAAGGTAAATATGAAATTTGTGACAGGATTACCCCATTCGCGTCAACAACATGATTTGATTTGGGTTATTGTAGATAGATTGACCAAATTGCCCATTTTTTGGCAGTGCACACATCCTATACAACTGAAGATTATGCTAAGCTGTATATTAGATAGTTGGTTAGATTGCATGGATTTACCTTGTCCATCATTTCAGATAGGGGTACTAAGTTTACCTCTCAGTTTTGGAAAGCCTTTCAAAAGGGTCTTGGTACCTAAGTTCATCTCAGTTTAGATTTTTACCCATAAATAGATAGTTAGGCAGAGAGGATCATTCATACCTTGTAGGATATATTGAGGGAATGTGTTCTTGATTTCAAAGAAAGTTGGGATGACCACTTACCATGGATTGAGTTTGCCTACAATAATAGTTACCATTCTAGTATTCAGATGGCCCCATTTGAGGCTCTTTATGGGCAGAGATGTAGGTCACCAAACAGTTGGTTTGAAGTAGGTGAGGCCACTTTGATTGGGTTAGATATGGTGTTTGAAGCCTTGGAGAAAGTTTAGTTAATTTGAGAGAGATTAAAGATAGCTCAGAGTCATCAAAAATCTTATACAGACGTAAGAATGAGAGATATTGAGTTTGAAATCAATAATCTTGTTTATTTGAAGGTTTCACCAATCAAGGGGGTGAAGAAATTTGGCAAAAAGAGGAAGCTTAGTCCCCGATATATGGGTCCCTATAGGATATTTAGTAGAGCGGGAAAAGTAGGGTATGAGCTTAAGCTACCTGCAGACTTGTCATCAGTTCACCCAGTGTTCCATGTGTCCTTATTGAAGAAGTGTATGGATGATTCAGCTGTTGTAGTCCCTCTAGAGAGCACGGATATTCAGAATAGCCTGTCATATGAAAAACTTCTAGTAGAGATTCTTGATCACTAGATCCATAGACTAAGGAACAAAGAAGTTCCCTTGGTTAAAGTTCTGTCGTGAAATCAGTCGGTTGAGGGTGCCACTTAGGAAGTAGAAATAGACATGCGAACCAAGTATCCTCATCTCTTTTCCACAAATTTAGATTCAGCCTAAGGTAACAGTGTTTCTTAACTAAATTCTTTTCCAGTCTCAGTTCCAACCAAGTGATTATCTTAATGTCAAATTATGCCTTCAGAGATTAGTTCAGTCGCTCATTATGTATTAGATTCAGTTATGCAGTTTTTTTCAGTTGTGCATGCCAGTATAAAGTCTCAATTCCTCAGTACCCTCAGCTTAGCTAGTCTTATTCGAGGACGAATTTTCCCAAGGGGGAGATATTGTTATACCCCATAGTTTTCTTAGTTCCATTTAGCTCCTAGTGTGTCAAGGGTAAACTTTAAAAATGAATAACTCTTGATATGTGTGAAATTTTCCAGGTCTAGACCCACCAAATTATAGATAATTGAGTCAGATTTCCAACGATACCAATTTTGCCTAAATTTGATACTCGGGTGATAAGTTATGACACTTTTCCTGAGAGGCAGTAGTTCACCATGATGGCGCCATATCGCGGTGTTACCCAAAATCACGCTTGTCCTTTTTTCAGTGGAGCACCGTGATTAGGCTGCATTGCGATGAACCCTAAAATTGCATTTGTCCTTTTTCAATAACTCACCACGATTGGATAGTGTCGCGCCAAAAATCGCGGTGGAGCAGTCACCACATCGCGTTGGAGTACAATTTTGCACTTGCCTTTTCCAGTGAAGTATCACGATAATGCCATATCACGCCATAGTGTAAAATGGCATTCGTCCCTTTTTCCAGTGAACCGCGATTGCACCGCATCGCACTGAGGTTCAAAATCAGGACTCCAGTTCTGAACTTAATTTTCCAAAGGGAAATTTAGTCTTTTCCTAAGCTCCCAAAGAGTGAAAAACAATAGATTAAACCTATTCTAAGCCTAATACACTCACTTTCACCAATATTTCTCTCTAAGAAACCCTAGAACTTCAAATTTCAAACCTCAAAAAATCCAAATTTCACCATTCTTTTTCCAAGATAAACCAAAATTCAAGATTCCCAATTCAAGATCTTCAAGAGCACAAATAGGAACTCAAAGTTTAAGCTTTTTCATTTAATCATCAATTAAGGTATGTGGAGTTATGAACAAGGATAATCCTTTCATCTTTGTGCCCAAAATTAGTTTTAAAGTTGAATTTTACATAAAATTATATGAATTTCAGCCTAGGGTTTACACCCACTCATCACTATTAGAAGATTATCATGTTAAAAGTGATTTAGATTTTATATTGCATGTCTACTTTTGTGTTTTTATGCGTGTGACTTTATTTTCCAGATTTAGAATTGAATTTTCAAGACTTTTATTACTAAGCATGAACTTTATGATGATTTGACATGAATTTGATGCATGATTTATTAAGCTGTAGTTTGAATATTGATATCCCAAGAATGATGTTGCTTTTTAGGCATCCTATGATTTGTTTATAATCAGCCTTTTTAACCAAGATTTGATCTTTGATCCTCAGCTAAGATATGCAATCCACTTTACAGTTTTATTATAGTTTAAAGTGAATGGATGCATGATTGGTTTTCATTGTAAACCCTTATACTAGTTTTAATTGTGGATTTCCTATAGAATGAGAATATAGATTAAAGGGAGTAGTATTTAGCACAGAGTTGGGTATGTTCATATGCCCCAGAACTAAGAGCCTACCTCAGAACTACGAGCCAATGTAGGTTCAGATTATCAGATAATTCCTATTTATATGGATAACAGAAACTGATTTTGATCACTTATCTTAGGTTATACTCTTTGCCAAGTGTATGAAACCTCTCCCTAATATGAGGTTTTCCCATAAGGGAACTAGATGTTGGACACTATGTTAGCTCACATAGTGTATGTTGGTTAGAAGAACCAACCTACAGAAAAGAGTAATCTTAACATAAAAGATTTTAGAAACTAAGTGTAAGGCTTACAATTCATTTCAGATATTATTTCACACAAGATATTGGTAATGAGATTTCTTCTTTTAGTTTACAAAAATAAAAGTGAGTCCTGTCCACACTTAGGTAGCATGATTTAAGGATAGATTAAAAGTATAGATTTTGGAAATTAAATATTATGACTCACAAGATTTCTGCAACATGCCTTACTAGTCATGATTATGATTCTCTGTTTTTAGTTATTCAAGCTAATGCAAGTCATCTGTATTTAGCATGCATTTTTTTCAAGTTTATATTACCGTTGAGGTATTGTTTTACTTATGCATCCACTCCCACATGCTCAGTATATTCCAGAAGTACTGATCCACATATATGTGTATGTGCTACATTGTTTAATAATTATGTTCAAGTGCTCAATTTTAGCAGAGTGAGTGATTTTGAGCATCTCTATCTACATCCTGACACTTGGTAAGTCCTCATAGTTTGGGGACCCAGTTATTCAGTTTTCCAGCTTATTAAAGTAGTTGGTTTAATATTTTTTAGTCAGTTCATGTCAGTTGGGGGTTTGTCTAGTGGCTCTCTAGTAGTTAGTAGTAGAGGCTTGTCAAACTGCTAGTTAGGATTTACATCTCCTGTGTTAATTGTCCAGACTTTTGAGTCTAATATCTCCAGATATTATGTTTAGATAATTTCAGCTCAGATAAGACAGTCTTCCACATTGATTTTATTTTTATATTTCTGTATTATGAGTTTCAGATTTAGTAGAAGGTTTACAGGGTTAGCTTGAGGGTACTCATAGTCTTAAGCACCGTGTGACATCTCAGGACCCATTTTTGGGACGTAAAATACCTAGTCATCTTCCCTTCAACAAGAGAGGAAAAATCACCTAGGGTTTGAGAATTTTGATCTCCAAGAGCGAATTTCTCTACGTTCTCTTTGATTTCACTTTTTCTAATGGTACGTGGTTCTATCCTAAATCCCATGGGAATATTGCAATATTTTTAACAAGTTTTTGTGGCATGAAATTTTGTATATTAGAAGGGTTTTGAAGTCACTTCAAAGAATATTATTTATTAAACTATTTTGATGAGATAATCATAAAGTTTTTCCATAGTTTGAATTATATTTATGTGACTACACATTTTATGATTTTAAAGATTAATATGAGAGCATAATTCATGAAACATCCCTCTCCACATGGAATTTGTTCAAATTAGCATGTTATGAGTTGTTAAGTTGCATGTTCTAAAGTATGATTTAAATGCGTTACCATCATTCATGGATTTTATGTTGATTATGAAATGAAAAAGGGTTTTTTCGTGTTTTATATGTACTCTTTATGTTTAATGAAAGAATCACACATGATACATAAAAGAGTTGGTCACCATATATTAAAAGCCTTAAACATGATATTTTTGCACAAGATTTTTCGTGTACTACTATAATGAGAGTTATCATACATTGCTTACAACAATTAGGTGGCCATTCATATGTTTGTCGAATAAAAAGGGGCTATAGATACGTTATGATATGATTCAACTTGCAAGTCTAGGTATGACGATCCCTATTATAAGATGCCCTTAACCCAAAAGAGATAAATGTTTTAAGAGCACGAAGTATAGTTTTAAAGGACTAAAATTGGGCTTAAAGATTCTAGTTGGTTACCCAAAGAAGGCTTGAGTTCAAATGACTCGTAGCGCAAAATTTTGCTGATATGGGTTTACATGTCCCAAAATAGAGATTTTACGTTGACGATGCCCCTGTGGCATAGCATGTATGATTTTTCCCAATTCTTGGGCCAAACACCAATTGGGGGCTTGGCCGCCGGGCTAAGGGCGGAATCCATATAGCCCGTGGATTAGTACATATATAGGGTGACCCATCTAGATCAGAAGTAAAACAAAGAGTTGAGTCATGGTTTTTAAAAAAATGCTTTGAAGTTTATGAAACTATGCCCATGTATTTTCATTTACTTTATTTTAAATTTCTTTATGAAATGCTCTCACCTATGTTGTGTAAAATATATGTTATTTTTATATTTTTCTACGTACCAATACTTTTGAGTAATAACCCTCTATATTTCAAGTTTTGGGTTAAGTCCTATGGTCTATCATATCAGTTGTTCATATGGGATAATGAAAGGGTTGGTGAGCCATCCATTTTTCAAAAGGCATGTTATTCATATATTTATCTAGTTTAGTTTATAGTCCATCTGGGGGCCTTGTCTCGACCTAGACAACAAGTATTCAGTAGAGGCTCCATAGATGGTATTTGAGGTATTATATCATCATATCTTGTTGACACATTTTAGATTATAAGTTTCCATTGAATACTATTATATATTTTACACTTTGAGTTATGTATGGATTATGCTTATGATAGTATGCTAAGGGGTCTCTCAAGCTTTTGTGGTTTAGAATGCCCATCGTGACTAGGGCCTCAACATGGGTCAGGAAAAACTTGGTATAACAGCACGGTTCATGATGCCAGGGTGTATATAAAACCGTGTATAGTAGAGTCTTGCTTATAGGTGTGTTGTGCATCACACTTATAATCAGGAGGTTACCGAGCATTTAGGAGTTGTTTCTTTTTCTTTCATACTCTAGTTCATGCTATAGCATTGTCTATAAGAAAGTTATCCAAATTTCTTCCTTTCTTTAATATTATGGGCCCTGCCTTATTATCAAGGTGATACAAGTCTAAGAGTTTAGATCCCTAACAATGTGGCCCATTCTGATGGAGTTATCCATGAAGTTATGAGATAGCACAAAGATTCGAGAAGAGTCCACTAGTTCTTTAAAGCGTATTGATTCACGTTTATACCACTATCTTAATGCAATCATGCTTTTCAACCTGAGGTATGAAGTGCATTCATTCCCTTTCAAAATCTTTGCTGCAGATGTCATGATTAAAGGTAGAGCTATGTAGTAGACTATTGGAATAGTATTTCCACCCGAGTAGTATTATATGTTAATGTGTCATGTCTTATTTGTAGTAAGATGGTCCAGAGGTTAGTGATATAAAGTCATAAGTCTAGAAGTTAGAGTGAGGGTGAGTTTTACATAAAAAAACTTATTGTAGTTGTATAACCTTTGGTTGAGGAATGGGTTTTCCTTTTTATAGTGATAGACTAATGTTGTAGCAAGATTTATAGATTGTATGGTAGTCTGTGAAGAAAGTGATTTGCTATGATTGTTATTTATTCAAAATAGGGAAAGATCCCAGAGTGGATAGTGATAATGGGTATAAGAATCATTTATAGGCTGTAAATGGAAAGGGGTAGATTAGTCAATAAGTTATGACTATAGACTCATCAGTGTATATGGAATTTGAAGGTCCGGGATGTATGTATGGGTAAGTAAATATGATGTGATAAAGTAGAACATGTTGATAAAATCATAATGGGTTATATTACAAGATAAAGATCGACTATCCTTATTATGTGACTTTACCTCCTTGATTTTCTTTTCTATAGCATTGGTAAACTAGTACTACATGTGAGAAGGCATGTGGTAGATTATATGGTAGGGTAGTAATGTCGTGGAGAGAATGAACTTGTGGTCCATAATTAGGTGAAATAAGGAATTTTTTATTGATCTCCCCATTAGAGGGACTAGTATAATATGTAGCATGCTTCATCGGTGGTACATGATTGATGCTAGACTATATGCTTGAACTTTAGATGAGGATTTTGGTGGTAAGAATAGTAGCTTAATATTAATGATTTATGTTTTGTGGGAGTAAGTAGTAGGCTTGATTTGATGTGTGCAATAGCCTAGATTGGCAACTTGTAGAATAATGAGTGAACAATTGTGATCTATAAATATATACATAAGGACAAGAGTAAAATGATGAATTTTGGTTGAGTCATTAAGGGGATAAGAGCATAAGTATATAAAAATAAGTTGAACCCCCAGGTATCATGTTGTTAGATAAGGTTTTCTATGTATAAGTGTCATGTGTACCTAGTTCATGTTCTTGAATTTTGTAGTATGGAGAAGTCTGGGGAGTTGTTGTATGATGTTCTTTAGAGTTGAATTGAGGAAATATAGGTAGGCAATATACACATATGATATAGTTTTACCAATTTTATTAAGTTGTAAGTTATGTGATTAGAGGTCTAATGTTAGAATTTTAAGTAATGAAGAGTGGATTTTTATTTTATAAGGAGTGAGGATGTGTATGCTCGTGAGACTGTGAGTTGTAGGGTGATGGATATAGAGGCTAGCAAAAGTTAAGAGTAGAGTCCCAAAAAGCAATGCCTTTAGAGTATAGTTTATCAGGAGGAGTTTAGTGTTTATGTGTATGGTGATACCCCATTGTATTGAGTGTTATGCTTGTAGATTTAATGAGAGGTTATGTACACAGGCCTAGGATTGTGACTTTCATCTAAGGGGGAGATGATAGACTAAGGTAGCTCTTGAATTTTCTCATGGTGGGTAGGTCCCGAAAAAAGTCATGATAAATCTGTTTCTATTCAAGAAAACTCCTACGTTAATTTAAGAAGACATTCTACTAATGTCTTATGTATTCAAGTCCTTCCAATATCTTGGGTTTGAGTTCTTTATGTAAGTCATGTCATGTTCCGACCTCCAAATTAGAAGCAATGAGGTCTCAGTAAATCCAGTCTTTCATGTATTTAAGCTCTATGTAACGATGCTCATGATCCATAAAAATCAATGTCTTATATCATGCTTAGTTCTAAGAAACTATGCTTTCTATATGTTACCGATTTATTTTACGTCAGGATTAGCCAAAGTGATAAGGTTCATACAAACTCATGACTATCTCATCTCCGAAAATAAGAAGCAGTAGCTTCAAGTATCAATCCTTGTCTCAATCATCGACTTTATGAATTCCGACCTTATATTATATGACTTATGATATAAGCGCTCATGTTCCTCACTGTGGTCTGTCCTAAGAACTAATGTTGTGTTATGTTTATGTACAACGACTCCTTATTTATGATCTAGACATCTAATGTATGAAGTACTCTATTCCTACTGTATAATATCTTACATCTCAGGTCCCACCTTGAGTAGATTCACTAATATAAGTTCTAATTCAATAATGTTACTCCCATTCCTGATGCTTGTGCTCTAGTCCCTCAATGACCTTTTGAATGATAGTATGATAGTAGTTATGGAAGAGTAGTAGTGACTTAGGTAGGGGGAGTAGATGTTCTCGAATGTGAAAATTTTGATGTGATTTCTTAGCTAAGGTTATAGGTGAAAAGGGGAAAAAAAGAGATGAACTTTCGTTATGTGAAATAGTTAGGAAGGAGATATATGACAAAAATATTTGTGAGAGTGATTGAATTTGCTAGTCTTAGTGGGGAGATCCATGAAGTGGCTACAGTAATGATCGGCTTGAATGTGGTGATTGATAAAGACATAAACCAATGTACTATGTGGTACTAAGACATGAGGTTGTTGGACTATAGTGATGAGGTGAGGTAATATTCTTAGTGGGGGGTAGAGTACAAGGTCCAACAGCTTAAGTTTGCACCTTTTAACTCTGGGTTAGGCTTCAACATGGAAGTACTATGTGGTGGGACTCAAACTCTTATGGTTAGGTATGTTATGGGGAAATTGTAAGTTGGAAATGATGAAGTATGTTATTTATTGTTTGTGGTATACACGAATAGTGTCTCGAAGTTTAAAGTTCATTCGTTGTATCTTGTAGGGTAGAGAATGCTTCTATTTCTATCTTGTAACACCCCAAATCTAGTACCTGGAATGCTACATGGTGCTCATGACCCTGAAGGACCATAAGCTAACCCATGACTGATATCTGTACCTGTACACTGTATGATACACTGTATAAATGTGAAAATAAAGGCTGTAAGGCCGTAAGGCTCAAAAGTGATAAAATAATCTCTGAATGATATGGTATCACAATACCAAAACAAGACCAGAAATAAACTATCTGAATATGATCGTCTGAAAAGCCTCTAACTGATAGAACTACTTGAATAAGGAGTTGATGGGACATATACCCAAGTAACTCCAACTACTGAAATGAATTAATTAATAATATAATAAAGTAATGGTCATGTCCTTGAAGGATGAGGACTCACTGCTAACTCTAACTGCTGAGACTGGAATGCTACTGATGCTCTGGAGCTCGTGCTTCTGAACCTATGGTATAAAACACCATAGCGCAAATGCGTCAGTACATTTGAATGTACTGGTATGCATATGAGGTAGGCTGAATGCAAAAGGGTTCACATGCATGAACTATACTAACTGACTGCAAAACATGAATGTGAGAATACATGCATGACTACATAATAACTAAAACTGAGTTCGTGATAACATGATTTCTAAGTTTGAGTACTGATAACATGAGATATTGATATTTGTATAACTGAAATGAGTGATACTGAGCGATTGTATCTGACAGTCTAGGTTCTGATGGAATTAGCTGAGTTTCATACTATTCTGAGTTGGCTGTATCTGACAGTCTTGAATCCTGTAGAACTATCTGAGTTCTATTACTGAGAATGAATGACTGCATCTGACAGTCTTTATTTCGTACTGAAACTGTGGGAAGTAGTCAACTTACCGACATGCCCCAAATAATGCATTATGGTTGAGTTGGGGTCCAATTTGTAACCCTAATTGAAAGGGTGTCAATACCGCACCACCAATAAGGAAAAGCTGTGGGTCACCCTCATCTGACAATGTCCCCAAAAGAGAATGGTGGGGCCCTCATATGTCAGTGCTTATCCACTTCATCAACCCTTATCTAATAGTGTTGATGTCTCAACCTATGATGGATATATAGTTCTGGAACACAAGGATTGAGAGTATCTTGAAAACATGACATTGGCTCTAGGTACACAACTAATTGTCGGGTAAAAGTACCCCCAGAACTCGATAGCATGAAACTGACAAAGCATGACTTTCTTGAATACATGGTCAACATCACAATCCATAATACAATAAGTTGGAGATTTCATGACGTAGAAGTTCTAAAGCACCAGAAGGGCTACACATGTATCCATAATTCACTGACTAAGACATTTCATCAAACATTTGACATGCATAAACTTGTACATAAATGGGGATTTCATATTATCATACTAGTATGGTACCTTTCCTTCACATAGGCATTTAATCAAACACATGGGAAGCATGGTTTGGTTATACAATCATTGACCCATCTAATAATCATGGATACATCAATCAACATGTAAATTTAAGGGTTTATCATGATTATTATGCAAATCACCACATCCTAGGATAAATCATTGGAATATGTAATTTCAAACATGAATCAAAACCCTACAACATCATGAACATGAATTTCAATTTAATTAAAATCATGAACATTCATACTCACACAAATCTTGAATTTTGAAAAGAGATTCTTGAGCTTCATGGTTGAAAGGGACCCATGAATCAACACATGACATACCTGGGTTGTGAGTTTCTTGAAGTTTTTGGACTTGAAGAACTTGGAATCTCTTAGTTTCTTGAAGAATGATGTGGATCTTGTTCTTGGGGATTATCATTCAGAGAAAACCCTAATTTGATATTCTAGATGGATAATGAACTTATGAGCCTTGATTTGATATTATTAGGGGTTAAAATGGGTAGAAAAAGACCCAAATACCCTTTTAAAAATGACTTTAAAATAACTAAACAAACTATGCGATGGTCCGTCATTGGGTCGATAGTCCGTCGGTCCTGGCCGTTGCACCTGGGCAGAATAGAGGTTCACTGTCTCTGTTGTAACAGCTTGGGCGATGGTCCATCTCTAGCTCGACGGTCCATCGGCCTGAGCCGTTGCCTTTAGGAAGTAGGTGGTCTCACTACCTCCGTTGTAAAGGTTTGGGCGATGGTCCGTCGCTAACTTGACGGTCCATCGGCCCTCATCATTGCACTTGGACAGTTTTGACTGCTTTCTGTAAAATAGCCATAACTTTCTACCCCAATACTGGATTTGGATGAAATTGGTATCGTTGGAAAGATAATTCAATTTTCTACATGAAAAAATGAACATCTTAAAAATTCCACGTATATAAAGTGAATTCATCTTTTAAAGTAAGTTTCTAACATACTCGGGATAATTTCAAGCTAGGTAGAAGTACGGGGTATTATAATATCTCCCCCTTGAGAATATTCATCCTCGAATAAGAATGAGTGAGAAGGGAGAAGATATACTGAAGTACATATTGAACATGAATAACTGGAACATGATCTCATGACTGAAATGACTGATAACTAAATATATCATACTGAACATGCATATCTGATGCATGAGTAACTGATTCATGAATGCATGACTGAGTGTTCTGATGAACCAAGGTTCTCAAATGAGAATGCATGTCTGATACATGATTATATAGTTAAACTGATATATGAATGCATGACTGAATATGCAATGGTATTTAATACCAAGTTTATAATGGAATTCTGAACATAAAATGGATGCCAAGATTGTCACTGAAATCTGAACATGAAACTAAAAAAGCTTAAGGAGAACTATTACCTTGAGCTATATCTAAGTTTTTGGAGAAGAGTTGAGGATACTTGGTCCGCATGTCTGCTTTTGCTTCCAGAGTAGCTCCCTCAACGGACTGATTTTGCCGAAGAACTTTAACTAGAGGGACTTCTATGTTCCTCATCTATGAGTCTAATAGTCTAGGATTTCGACTAGAATCTCTTTATAAGAGAGGTTATTATAAACATCTATGCTCTATATAGGGACTACGACTGCTGGGTCATCATACACTTTTAGAGAAAGAAGACATAGAAGACTGGATGAACTAAGGGTAGATCTGAAGGCAATTTGAGCACATAAGCTACCTTGCTGAATCGACTGAGAATCTTGAAGGGATCAACATATCGGGAGCTAAGATTTTCCTTCTTGCCGAATCTCTTCACTCTTTTCATGGGAGAGATCTTTAGAGATATAATTACCAATTTCAAACTCTAAATCCTTTCTGCAGACATCTGCATAGACCTTTATCGGCTCTGAACAGCTCAGAGTCTTTCTCTGATCAACTGGACTTTCTCTAAGGTATCGAATAGTAAGTAAGGCCCTATGACTGAGGCCTCACTAACTTTGAACCAGCCGATTGGAGATCTGCACCTCCTACCATATAGATCTTTAAATAGAGCCATTCGAATACTGGAATGACAGCTGTTATTTATGCAAACTCAATCAAAGGCAAGTTGTCATCCCAACTACCCTTGAAATCGATTTCACATTCCCTTAGCATATCTTCTAATGTCTGAATAGTCCTTTATTCTTAACCATCTATCTGAGGATGAAAGGCGGTACTGAGATAAATTTGGACGCCAAGACCCTTTTGGAATGCTTTCCAGAAATAAAAGGTGAACTGGGTACCTCTGTCTGAGATAATCGATAACGGAACACCGTACAATCTTACCAACTCTCAGATGTAGAGTTTGGCGTAATCCTCAGCTGAATAATAGGTATGGACTGTAAGGAAAAGAGATGATTTGGTCATCCTATCTATAATAACCTAGACTGAATCATGCTGGCGATGAGTGCAAGGTAAACCCGTCACAAAGTCTATGTTCACTTCTTCCCACTTCCAAGTAGGAATACTGAACTCCTGCATGGACCCACTAGGCATCTGATTCTCTATCTTAGCCTGTTAAATTATAAAGCACTTAGCCATAAACTCTGCAACATCTCTTTTCATCCCACTCCACCAATAGATCTCCCACAAGTCACGGTACATCTTTGTAACCCTTGGATGAATAGAGTAGCACGCACCATGCGCTTCTACAAGAATTCTCTACCTTAAGTCATCTATACCTGGAACACACAGACGACCCTGACAATGCAGAACACCATCTCCCCCTTAGGAGAAAACCTCTACCTTCTAATCCTTGATTGTCTCTTTTAACTTGACAAGGCTGGAATCTCTATCTTGCTTTTCTTTTACCTTAAAAACTAGAGATGATTCTGAACTACTCTGAACCCATATGTCACCCTTCTCTGAATCGACTAAGTGAATGCCTAGTCTAGCAAGATGATGGATTTCTTGGGTTAACTTCTTCTTACTGTCCTCAAAATGAGCAACACTACCCATAGTCTACTGAGAGCGTCGGCCATAACATTGGCCTTGCCTAAATGATAAAGGACACTTATGTCATAATCTTTTAAGAGCTCTAACCACCTTCTCTGACGAAAATTGAGATCTTTCTGAGAAAAGACATATTAAAGGATCTTATGATTTGTGAACACATCTACATGAACTCCATATAGATAATGCCTCTAAATCTTCAAGGTAAAAACTACGGCTGCTAACTCAAGATCATGAGTAGGATAATTCTTCTCATGGGGTTTAAGCTGTCTGGAGGCATAGGCTATAACCTTACCATGCTATATGAGGACACCACCTAAACCTACTCTGGATGCATCACAATACACTACGAACCCATCTGGACCATCTGGAGGAGCTAAGACTGGAGCTGAGGTGAGTCAGGTCTTCAACTCTTGAAAACTCTTCTCACAAGGATCTGACCATTGAAACTTGACATTTTTCTAAGTCAATCTGGACATAGGGGATGCAATAGAAGAAAATCCCTTAACAAACCATTTGTAATAGCTACCCAAACCAAAGAAACACCTGATATCTATTGGAGAGATAGGTTTGGGCCAGTTTCTTACCGCTTCTATCTTTTAAGAATCTATCCTAATTCCACCATCGAAAACGATATGACCAAGGAATGCAACTGACCTTAGAAAAAATTTGCACTTAGTGAATTTGGCAAACAACTGATGATTTCTAAGAGTCTGCAATACCATTCTGAGATGGTCTGCATGGTCACGCTTACGACGGGAATAGACCAGAATATCATCTATGAAGACTATGACGAATATGTCTAAGTATAGATTGAACACCTAATTCATCAAGTCCATGAAAGCTTCTGGACATTGGTAATACTAAAGGACATGACTAGGAATTTAAAGTGACCATACCGAGTATGGAAAACTATTTTTGAAATGGCACATTCTCTAACTCTGAGCTGATGATAGCCTGATCTGAGGTCTATCTTAGAGAAATAGCTGGCACCCTGAAGTTGGTCAAATAAGTCACTAATTCTAGAAGAGGATACTTGTTCTTGACCGTGAATTTATTGAATTGATGGTAATCAATGCATATTCTGAGAGAACCATCTTTCTTACGCATAAATAAGGCTGTACTCTCCACGGGGACACGCTGGGTCTGATGAATCCCTTATCTAAGAGATCCTTAAACTGCTCCTTTAATTCTCCGAGTTCTTCTGGTGCCATTTTATATGGCAGAATAGGTATAGGCTGAGTATCTGGAAGAAAATCAATACCGAAGTCTATTTCCCTTTTGGGAGGAATTTCTGGAAGATCTTTGGGAAAGATATCTGAATATTCATTCATAACTGGGACTGATTCGAGACTGGGAGTTTCAGAACTAGTGTCCTTAACTCAAACAAGATGATAGACACATCCTGTAGATATCATTTTCCATAATCAAAGGTAGGAAACAAGATGGCCTCTGAAAGCGGATACACTACCCTTCGACTCTAGGATGAATTTATTCAAAAACTGGAATTGGACTATTCTATTTCTATAGTCGACTGTGGAATAGCAGGAATGAAGCTAATCTATAATGAGAATGACATCAAAATCAGTCATCTCTAACTGGACAGTTCCTGTATACCCATCGGGCTATGATGGTTTTACCCATTAGGGTAGAGACTGAGAAGGTCTCTATTAGAATTTCGAGACTGACTCAGAAATCAACTGCTATATAAGAAGTAACAAAAGACAAGGAAGCTCCTGGGTATAGCAAAGCATAGACATATGGGTATAGCAAAGCATAGACATACACATGAAAGATCTGTAACGTACCAGTAACGAAATCAAGAGAATTTTCCTGATCTTGCTGGGAATGAAGAACATAAATTTGATTTGGGCGTTGCCCACTAGTAGTACTAGAAGTGGCACCCTACTGATTTGGGCAATCAGACTGAGCTGAGGAACGATTCTGATGACTCTGATAACCTGATTGGGAACAATCTCTGACTCTATGGCCTGGCTTGCCACATCCAAAATAGACATTGCTACTAGCTCTGTAAGCATCCTTGTGGTTCATACCACAAGTCTGAAAAAGGGGATTAGTTTGGGCATTGTTGACACTACCCTGAGACTTAGAGCCTGGCACTCTGTCTCTATTACCATCCCTGAACTTAGGAGTTGAAGCACTAGCTGAAGAAAGAGCTGGAACTTCTGACTTAGGACAAAATTGAGAATGGTTCCCTCCTTCTGATTTAGGCTGAGCAAAGTTTAAACCTGCTTCTCCCTCATTTTAATATTTTGCTCCTCTATCTGCTGAGCATGAGTCATAATACTGGCTATGTTTATGTCACTATTCAATTTCACAGATCTACACTTATTGACTACACTATCATTCACCCCAAAAACAAACTTACTCATCTTAGCTCTACTATCTACAACCACATGAGGAGCATATCTATCTAATTGAGTAAACTTAAGAAAATACTCTTTCACCGTCATGTTGCCTTGCCTAAGGTTGATAAATTCCAACACCTTAGCTTTTCTCAGCTCTAGGGGATAGAACCTATCTAATAATACAGTATCAAAGTCCTCTCACTCAATAGGCCCTGCATCCACAACCCTCTCAGATTTCTACTATTTTTACCAAGTGTGAGCAACATCCTGCAACTGGTATGCATCTAGCTCAACACTCTCACTATAAGTAACCCCCATGATATTCATAACCTTCTGAACCTAATCGATGAATTTTTGAGGGTCCTCGTCTATCTTAGACTGAAAAAAAGGTGGAGGATTCATTCGGGTGAAGTCCTGAATCCTGCCTATAGCTGAATGGGCCACTAGGTTGGTCGGAATGACAGATGGTCAATCATTCTGAGCAAAAACTAACTGAGGAAGACTAGTGAATAAAGCTCTGAACTCTGTATGAGAAACATGTTCGCCTAAGGGATCTTCGGGCTGAAAGGCTGACTGATTCCCATTTCTTCTTTTAGGAGTCATGTTCTGTAGAAATAAAGGAGAAATAGATTAGTCTAGACTGAGAGATTAACTGGAGATTATGCTCACTAGCACGACATGTATACTGAAAGAAGGGAAACTATTCCTAAAATATCTTATAGCCTCCTTCACATAAATATAGCGCAAAATATACCCATGCACAAGACTCTACTAGATGTGGATTTCATACTTCCTAGAAATCTATTGAACCTTAGGATTTGATACCAAGTTTGTAACGCCCCAAATCTGGTACCCAGAATGCTACACGGTGCTCATGACCCAGAAGGACCATAAGCTAACCCATGACTGATATTTATACCTGTACACTGCATGATATATTATATAAATGCGGAAATAAAGTATGTAAGACCATAAGGTTCAAAACTAATAAAATAATCTCTGAATGATATAGTATCACAATACCAAAACAAAACCTGAAATAAAATATCTAAACATGATAGTCTAAAAAGCCTCTAACTGACTAAACTGTCTAAAGAAAGAGTTGATGGGACATGTCCCCAACTAACTCCAACTACTGAAATGAATTAATTAATAATATAATAAAGTAATGGCCATGTCCTCAAAGGATAAGGACTTACTGCTAACTCTTACTGCTAAGATTAGAATCCTACTAATGCTCTGAAGCTCGTGCTTCAGAACCTATGCTATAAAACACCATAGCACAAATGCGTCAATACATTTGAATATACTGGTATGCATGTAAGGTAGGCTAAATGAAAAAGGGTTCACATGTATGAACTATAACTGATTGCATAACATAAACATGAGATTATATGCATGACTACATAACAACTATAACTGAGTTCGTGATAACATGATTTCTGAGTCTAAGTACTGATAACATGTGATAATAATATCTGTATAACTGAAATAACTGATATTGAGCGACTGTATCTGACAATCTAGGTTTTGATGGAACTAGCTGAGTTCCATACTATTCTGAGTTAACTGTATCTAACAGTCCTGAATCCTATAGATTTATCTGAGTTCTATTACTGAGACTGAATGACTGTATCTGACAGTCCTAATTCTGTACTGAAACTATGGGAAGTATTCATCTAATGGACATGCTCCAAAGAATGCATTTTAGTTGAGTTGGGGTCCAATCTGTAACTCCAATCGGAAGGGTTTCAATACCGCGCCACTGGTAAGGACAAGCTGTGGGTGACCCTCATCTGGCAGTGTCCCCAAAAAAGAATGGTGGGGACCTCATCTGACAATGCTTATCCACCTCATCAACCCTCATTTGATAGTGTTGATGTATCAACCTATGCTAGCTACATAGTTCTAGAACAAAAGGATGACTTCAAAGAATCACACCCTTATCTGACAGTGTTTGTTCCCATCCTTGGGTTCACTAGATGCTAATTACTACTTCTATCTGAATAGACACTGAACATGGATTACTAAACTAAACTGGACTAAATTAACTGAGTTCTATTGACTGATGGAATACTACTGAGATTACTAAATTTCTGAGATTTCTGAGATTACTGAGTTTACTGAGTTTTCCTGAGTCACATGACTGACTGAATTTTAATAAACATGGCTCGAATGAGAGCATCTTAAAAACTTGACACTGGCTCTAGGCACATAGCTAATTGTTGGGTACAAGTACCCCTAGGACTCGATAGCATGAAACTAACAAAGTATGACTTTCTTGAATACATGACCAATATCACAATCCATAATACAATAAGTTGGAGATTTCATGAAGTAGAAGCTCTAAAGCACCACAAGGGTTACACGTGTATCCATAATTCACTGACTAAGACATTTCATCAAATATTTGACATGCATAAACATGTACATAAATGGGGATTTCAAATTATCATATTAGTATGACACTTTTCCTTCACATAGGTATTTAATCAAACACATGGGGAGCATGCTTTGGTTATATAATTATCAACCTATCTAATAATCATGGATACATCAATCATCGTGTAAATTTAAGGGTTTATCGTGATTATTATGCAAATCACCACATCTTAGGGTCAATTATTGAAATATGTAATTTCAAACATGAATCAAAATCCCATAACATCATGAACATGAATTTCAATTCAATTTAAATCATGAACATTCATACATACACAAATCTTGAATTTTGAAAAGAGATTCTTGAGCTTTATTGGTAAAAGGGACCCATGATTCAACACATGACATACCGTTGTTGTGAGTTTCTTGAAGTTCTTGGACTTAAAGAACTTGGAATCTGTTAGTTTCTTGAATAATGATGTGGATCTTGTTCTTAGGGATTTATCTTTGAGAGAAAACCCTAAGTTGATATTCTAGATGGATAATGAACTTATGAGCCTTAATCTGATATTATTAGGGATTAAAACGGGTGGAAAAGGCCCAAATACCCTTTTAAAATGACTTTAAAATAACTAAACAAACCATGCGATGGTCCATCGCTGGGTCGACGATCCTAACCATCGTACCTGGATAGAATAGGGGTTCACTATCTCTGCTGCGACGGCTTGGGCGACGGTCCATCGGTAGATCGAAGGTCCATCACTAGCTTGATGGTCTATTAGCCTAAGCCATCGCCCTAAGGTACAAGGTGGTCTCACTACCTTCTCTACGATGGTTTGGGAGACGGTCTGTCGCTAGCTCGATAGTCCATTGTCCCTCATCATCGCACCTGGGTAGTTTTAGCTGCTTTCTGTAAAACGGTCATAACTTTCTACCCCGATATTGGATTTGGATGAAATTGGTATCGTTGGAAAGCTAATTTAATTTCCTACATGACAAAAAGTGAACATCTTAAAAGTTCCACCTATATAAAAGTGGATTCATTTTTCAAAGTAAGTTTCTAACATACTCGGAATGATTTCAATCTAGGTAGAAGTATGGGGTATTGCATATCTCTTGTGAAACCTTATTTCATGTCGAGTATCAATTCAAATCAATACCTATGATCTTAATATAAACCCATGATTTATGTTGTGATAATCATGATCCTTATAAATCGTGTGCAAGTTAATCTCTATGTCAATTATTATTATCTCACACTTCAGGCTTACATGATTCATTAAGGGTTATCATGAAGCTCTTTTGATACCTTTGCATATTTTGTTGTGGAAAAATGTTCAATGCGAGGTTGCGTTCTTTATTCCATACTTTTAGAGCTTCAATAATTTCCTATCTATCATTTGGGGATGAATGATCCCAACAGGGAGATAATGTAACACCCCGCATTTTGGGATAATGTTGAACCTTCTTTCCTACATTTATAGACCTGAACCCAATGGTTTTGATTTAGATATAAGAGTGAATAAAATTTCCTTAGTGTGGGAACATCCTTGGAGATGAATATACATCATAAAAATCTCCTAGTTCAAAAGTTAAGGTGTGTCTTTTCCTATCGATTCACTTTTAGTTGACGATTTTTATTGGGTCAATTTCCAATGACTGTTTTTCTAGTATATAAATATTAATGTGGCATACAATATATCAAATTAAAACCCATCGAGTCTTCTTTATAACATCATCGATTGTTTATCAATTCAATCAATTCCTAAGTCAACAGTTATGAGTATTTGAATTAGGCACTGTCTAGGGTGTGAGATGGCCATGCGCCGCACACCAATCGCCAAAGCACACTACCTCAACTATGAAATATCCATGTGACTAATACCCTAGGGTATGCGATGGCCATACGATGTAAAGCCATTTGGGGGCAACAAAAAGTGTTTCGTTTGATTTATTTTAAGGGCATAAAGGTATTTTATCATCCCATAACCATTCCTAACCCTCTTTAAGTGAAGTTTAGGCCTATTAAACATTATATTACCTCATTAAAATCCCTAATAATCTTCCCTTCAACAAGAGAGAAGAAACCACCTAGGGTTTAAGAATTTTGATCTCTAAAAGCAAATATCACTACGTTCTCTTCGATTTCTCTCCGTCAAAAGGTACGTGGGGATATCCTAAATCACATGGGCATATTACAATCATTTTAACAAGTTTTTAAGGAATGAAATTTCATATTTAAGAAGGGTTTTGAAAACACTTCAAAGAATATGCATTATGAAACTATTTTGCTGAGATAATCATGAAGTTTATCCATAGTTTGAATTATATTCATGTGTTTACATGTTGTATGATTTCAAAGATTAATATGAGAGCATGATTAATGAAAAGTCCCTCTCCCCATGGAATTTGTTTAAATTAGCACGTTATGAGTTGTTAAGTTGCATGTTCTAAAGTATGATTTAAATATTTTACCATCATTCTTGGAATTGATGCTGATTATGAAATGAAAAGAGGGTGTTTTCTTGTTTTATACGTACACTTTGTGTTTAATGAAAGAATTTCACATGATTTATGAAAGAGTTGGTCACCGTATGTTAAAATCCTTAAACATGATATTTTTTCATAAGCTTTTTTGTGTGCTACTGGAATGAGAGTTATCATACATTGTTTAAAGCTCTTGGGTGGCCATTCATATGTTTCTTGAATAAACAGGGGCTATGGATACCTTATGATATGATTTGACTTGCAAGTTTAGGTATGAGAAACCTATCATGAGATGCCCTTAACCCAAAAGAGATAAATGCTTTAAAAGCATGAAGCATGGTTTTAAAGGACTAAAATCAGGTTTATAGAGAGATAGTTGGTTACCCTAAGAAGGCTTGAGTTCAAATGACTCATACTTAAGTTAAAATGAGTCATAGCTTGAAATCATGTTTTTCCGATATGTGTTTATTATGTCCCAAAATAAGGATTTTACGCTGGCAACGGCCCTGTGGCGTAGCATGTATGAAGTTTCCCTAATTCTTGTAAAAAACTCGAATTGGGGGCTTGGCCGCCTGGCTAAGGGCGGAATCCATATAGCCCATGGAGTTTATCAAAATATGCCCGTGTGTTTTCATTTTCTTTATGTTAAATTTCTTTATGAAATGCTCTCACCTATGTTATGTAAAATATATGTTATTTTTGGATTATTCTACGTACCAGTACTTTCGTTTATTGACCCTTTATATTTCAGGTTCTAGGTTTTGTCCCGTGGTCCATCACTTCAGTTGTTCATATGGGATAATGACAGGGTTGGTTAGCCATCCATCTTATGGAAGAAATGTTATTCATATATTTATCTAGTTCAGTTTATAGTCCAGCCGGGGTCCTTGTCCTAGCCTAGACAGCTAGTATTCAATAGAGGCTCTGTAGACGGTATTTAAGGTGTTGTATCATCATAGCTTGTTGGGACGTTTTGGATTATAAGTTTCCATTGAATACTGTTATATCTTCCAGACTTTGAGTTATATATGGATTATGCTTATGATAGTATGCTAAGGGGTCTCTCGGGCCTTCGTGGTTCGGAATCCCCGTTGCGACCAGGGCCTCATCTCGAGTTGTGATATTAGTACCCAATCCCTTATGAAAAGACCGCCAGAAGTGAGAAGAAAACTACGTACCACGATCAAAGATAATCGAGACAGGTACCCCATGTAGCTTTACTATCTCATGAAGATACTTCACATAGTCCACCACCAAAAAGTTAGTCCTCGCTGGCAAGAAGTGAGCAGACTTCGTCATCCTTTCCACTATAACCCAAATTGAATCAAAATGGTTCTGAGAATGAGGAAGACCGGTAATAAAATCCATATTGATTGCCTCCCATATCTATTCCAGCAACTACATATCCTGATACAACCCAGCTAAACCCCTCCACAAACCTTCTATAATACCCATCCAAACCCAAGAAACTCTGAATGTCGGTTGGAGTCATGGGTCTAGGCCACCTTTTAACCACAAACACCTTTCGAGGATCCACCATGATCCCCTCACTAAAAATAATATGACCAAGAAAATTTACAATGTTCAACCAAAAACTCACTCTTGGAGAACTTGGCATACAACTGTTGTTCTTTCAAGGTATGAAACATAACACGGAGGTGATTAACATGATTTACCTCTCTTAGAATACACCAAAATGTCATCAATGAACACTATGACAAAAAGATCTAAGAACTACCTAAAAACCCTGTTCATCAAATCCATAAATGTCACTGGGGCACTAGTCAAGCCAAATGACATAACCAAGAACTCAAAGTGCCCATACAGAGTACGAAAACCTGTCTTAGGGATATACTCCTCCCTAATCTTAAGTTGATGATACCCAGACCAAAAATATATTTTACAAATGAACTTGGCACCTTGCAACTGATCAAACAAGTCATCTATCCTTTGTAGAGGACACTTGTTCTTGACCGATACCTTATTCAACTACCGATAGTCAATGCATATTCAAAGGGAACCATCCTTCTTGCACACCGGTGCACCCCTCGGGGATACGCTAGGATGAATACACCCCTTATGTAGAAGATCCTTAAATTGCTCCTTGAGTTCCCTCAACTCTGTCGGAGCCATTCTATAAAGAGAAATAGATATTGGACGAGTGTTCGGAACCAAATCAATACCAAACTCAATATCCCTATCCGGAGGAACACCATGAAGATCATTTGAAAATACATCAGGAATCTCACTTACAACTGGAATCGAATGCAAAGAGGGACCTTCTGAGTTAGAATCTTTAATTCAGACCAAGTGATAAAGACACCATTTGGAGATAAATCTTTGAGCTGTAAGGTAAGAAATAAACCTCCCCCTACGGGCTAAGGAACCACTCCCTCACTCTATAACCAGTTCACCAGTGAACCTAAACAAAACCTTATAGGTCTAAGAATCTAAGGACGTGTAACAGGAGTTTAACCAATCCATCCCCAGAATAACATCAAAATTCTCCACATCCAGTCCAAACAGATGTACCAAGGTCTGCTTGCTACCAACAGATACCTCTTATAGTCTCTTTTATCAATAACTGAGTCACCTACCATGGTAGAAATAGAAAAATGATCCAAAACAACCTCAGGATCAAAAACAAAACATACAACCACATATGGGGTGACATAGGAAAGAGTGGACTCGAAATCAAGCAGACAATACACGTTATGAGAAAATAGTTGTAAATACTAGTAACAACATCAGGTGATGCCTCAGATTCCTAGTGAGATTCAAGAGCATACAACCTATTCTGGCCAATATCGGTAAAAGCTGTATCACTAGGCGCAGGAGCAGAAGATGAAACAACTGGGGCTTTGACTGCTCCCTAAGAACCCATACCAACCAGACAGTTTCTGAGCATATGGATTGGCTGGCCATATTTAAAACACCTATCCCTCCCTTCATAAAAAAATCCCTAATAAAGACGACCACAGAACCAGCAAAGAGAATACAAAGAAAATGACTGTTACCCACTCACCTAAAATTAGACACCTTGTTCTTGGAAATCATCACTACTTTGTAGATGCCTGTCACCTGACTGCTTCGAGTAAGGACGCTAGTAGTGGAGAAGGAACCAGAATTTCCCCACCTTTTCTTTATCTATTTGCCTCCATCCCGACCACCCTGTTGCTGAGCACCACCCTGCTTAGAGAACTTGATCCTCTTACCCTACCTTTACCCTAACTCTACTTGTTTCTTTCTTTTATCCTCCACCTACTGCATGTGGAAAACTAACCTCGAAATAGACATATCCTTAATCAGTAAAACAATCTTTTTTTTAAAGATCAATCCCCAGATAGCCTAGAAGTGAACTTTCCCATCCTCGCTCTCATATAAAACACCAAGTTTGGTGCATAACTTGATAGATGATGGAACTTTAAGGCATATTCCTTGACAGACATTCTTCCCTACTTAAGATTTACAAATTCTTCCGTCTTTGCTTCCTGATGAGTGATGATTTTACCACTTAGTTACATTAACTATGTATGCACACTACTATGTGTTGTATAAAAAATGAGATATAATCATGATTTAAATGCACTAATGTCAACATTTTGTAGGTATACAGTTGAGAAGGTGAACATATACTGAATGGAGCTAAAAAAAGAGCAAATAGATGCAAAAAGAGTGCAGTAGGAGACCTAAAGCTGTTAGCCCTAGTTACCGTGATCGCAATTATCAATCCACATTCGTAGTCAGTCAAGATAGTCAGTATAACGTGATCGCAGAACACAACTGCGGTTGCTATCAAAGCTGCGTGGTCGTGGATCAGCGGGAATAGGCCGTGGGCAGATTTGTAAAATTATATAGACAAATTCTAAATCATATATCGGTTAACCCTTTCTTCTTGGGTTATCGATTACCTCATAAGATATCTTTGAATTCAAAGCTTGAAACCCTAATTGGGCAAGTGTGTAACTAACTTTGGAGGCTAAATTTCTTAGGATCTTTATGAAGAATGAATGCTTTGGATAATCCTTATGGTATATCTCTCTTTATTTTCTTCATGAGTACCTAAGTAATTTAGTCTTGGGATTATGTTAAACTAGAGTGTAATGGTATGGGGGTATTGTTGCGTTTGTATGAATTTTAGCTGTTGAGTGTGGATTCCATCACTGCTTGAGCTTATGGGTTGGAATTTGATGGGTGAAAACCCTAAATCTCCAAATGGGTTTGATAGGTAAAAACCCCAAACTCTAGAAACCCTTTATTATCCTCTAAAGAGGGATGAAGGTAAACAATAGGTAACCCATAACATCCTCGAAAGAAGGTTTGAGGGGGACAAGGCAATGGTAGATAATTGAGCCTATGGTTTACTACCTTTTGCAATCTTAGAAATAAGTATATTTGGAGTGTAAATCATGTCAAGAGAATCATCATAGAAATAGAGATACTTCATTGAGGTATTGGGTAATTGTGAAAATTTGTACACTTGTGAGGTGCTCAAAAGAGCCAATGGGTGAAATCGTTGTGGTTTTGTTGAAAGATTGACCCCAATGATCTTTGACCTAGCCTATACTTTAGCTAACAACTAAATTTCATGATGAACTAACATTAACCCACATGCATTACCCCTAGGTAAACATAATCCCAATATTTCCTCAAATCTTGATTCAAAGTAGATGTTTCATTTACCAAGTGCTTGTTAAAGTTTGTTGTGAAGAGTTTCCAAGAAAATCCCCCCATTTTATTTTACATGTCAGTTTTATTAGCATTCTGGGTAATCTCATAGTAATTTGAGAATCCATATGGTTTAAAGTCTATAATTCACTCCTTGAGATTCGACCCCAATTTAAATTGGTTACTAGACAACGACCGCCTCACCTCTTAATTATTGGAGTGAGTTGAGCCTTATCACTTCCCTTAGCTCCTGAGGAAAAAAATAATTGAAAAAGGCATTAGAAAAGGCCTCCCACAAACAAAGCTCCTCCATATCACCGCTATCCCTATCCTACTCCTCATACCATTGGTATGAAATATCTTTGAGCGTATAAGCTGAAAAATTCACCCCTTCAACATTTGTGGCCTGCATCACCCTGAATATCTTCTCTATTTTATCTAAGTAAGCCCGAGGGTCTTCCTCTACTTTAATCTAGTAAAAGTAAGAGGATTCATCTTCATAAGCTATCCAACCTTTGTGGCCTTAGAAAATAAAACACCAAATGCATCCCACTCAGCCTGAGCAGCAACCAACAAAGCAATAACATGAATCGATTGGCAAAATTCTGCATTAGTCACCTCACTTTGAGGAGGACTAGTAGCAATCGAGGGAACTCTAGAACAATTAGGGATAGGACCCTGAGATCAAGTGCGAACTCCAGGTTTAGGGCATACCCTATCAATATCACCCCCCAGATGGGACAGAAGAATTTCCTTGTGTTCTAAATCGTTGAGGCATGATTTGAAAAAGGAATAGACTAGGATTAGAGAAAATTCCTAGACTTAGACTCCAAGATTGAAAATAGAATACCAAGATGGTGAAATATTCCTAAATGCCTTGTAGCCTCTCTCTTATGAGAGTGGCATGCTATGCACCCTAAAAAGAGACTCTACTAGACACGGCTTTATGAACTCCCAATTGACCATGAACCTAAAGCTCTGATGCCAACTTGCCATGACCTGACCCAGGGCCTTGTTGTAATGGGCATCTGAAGACTGACCGAGACTAGAGAAAACCCCTGTTACCCAACCCAACCTCCAGGCGACTTCCCTGAGTTGGCTAAATTTCAAACATATAACAAGATAGCTCAATTTTCCATTTCAAGACTCTAGGTAGGTCTGTAACCAAGATCGACCCAATCGAGTCCAATCGTCCGAACCCAACTAATAGCTAAATCAACCAAACTATAACCCAAGCCATAACCATATGATTTCCATAATAATAATATAAAATCCCAAAATAAAAGAGGATGGGAAAACTAAGAATACCATCAACTGGTGTCAGCCCCAATACCAATACCAATACTAAGGCTAACAGTAATACCGATCCCGCTCATGCCAACCCATAGTAGTTTCATAAAAGCCTTTAACAAAAAGAATACCAAAATCCTGTTGGGACATACCTCCCAACTATAGCCAAAACCAATATCCATAAATAAACCAAAGTATGAAATAACATCCATGAAATAGGGCCTACTAGAAAAATAGAAGATCACCACTTCAATCCAAAAGTTGATTCTGAATGAATGATCACTATGTAGGAAGAGTAGGATGACCAGTTCCTACATTCCGCGGGGATACAACCACCCAAAGATGGGTTAGGGGTGAATGCTAGCATGAACTCGGGATAAGGATAAAATAATGCCATTTATTAAAACCATGTAAACCATCCATATGTATACAAACCATATATATACATATATATAACCATGCTAAGAAAGGAAACTGGGTTTAGAATGCATTTGAAACCATTAACTTGGGTATGCGTTGCTTAACCATCCTTAACCACCCATGGGCTATATGGGTCAAGTGTAACCTCCTGAACAAGCCACAATACATGTAACCATATGAACCAAAGATACCATCCGAGTAAGGGATTTTGAAGTAACCTTACCCTCTATGATATATATGTATAGTATACTTACAGGATTCCCATGTACATCTTAGTATCATATAAGACCACCATGACCTACCCCTTATGTCAGCAAACATAACTTTCCAGTGTTTGTTTATTGAACTCTAACCTTCACGATTAGCTATCACATCCCGCTATTATTGCCCAATTAAAACCATTTTCAACCAACCAATCCATTATACCTTTTATCATTTACCAAGACTATTAATAGTGGTATCGTCACACTGACTATAACTTATAAGTATTGTCCTTAGCCAAACCTTTTTAAGATCAAGGTATTCCCATGTACCCATAGATCACATTATCCAATTAACTTGGAGGAGTCCCATGTACCCTACAAGTGTTCCATTATTATGATTACTTGGGAGATTCCATTATACCTTACAAGGATGTTTATTAACCCAAACTATTCCATTTAACCATTATAAACCATTTAAACTATTTAGGATTCTATTACTAAGTTCAAACCATGCAATAGTTCCATTAAACTCCAATGATGTAGCAAAAACATTCTCATAGGAATTTTATCAAACATATTGGGGGCATAGTATTTGTAAAACCAAATCCAATTACCAATATTCCAATGGAAAGAATTATTCATACCACCATTAAAGAATATTAAAACATAATTAAAATATGCAAAAACCATAACCAAGCATTTATAACCAAAAACCCCAAATTATATTTGAAAACCCAAAACCGTACAATAATCAAACCATGAAAACATTGTATAAAACCACCCCTTTAGTGGAACTAACAATGATGGAAGAGAATATACCTTAATTAAAAAAATTGATGGAGAGAAATCACCAGCAAGAGCCTTAAATAAATCCTCAAGATAAAACCCTAGCCTTCCTTTACCCAAAAGCCTTAAAGAAAATTATAGTGTTTAAGAGAAGTTTCTAAGTAATGAATAGAATGATAGGGAAAATAAACTCCCAATAAGAATATCAGTTATAGGATCTTATTAGGTTAAGTGGGGTAATGTCCAGATTTCCCTCACTTAAACACCCAAAAATCCTGTCAGGTGGGTATGACTATCCATATCAGTCCTACCCTCAAATACAAGTGGTACCCATAACTCGTACCCAAGGCCATATCCCTTATATCAAATACTATCTAATGAATGACTCACCCCACACCATGTTGTATCTAAGTATATGACTAATACACTAGACCCCTACCCCCGACAGAATAGAATCCCAAGAGGATTGAACACTATCCACTATACGGTCTATGGTATGACTTGTACCTTATTTATGGCTCTTGGTGAGCCACTCGTACTCATACCCAACTTAGTCTACCAAGTCTAAGATTAAGTAAAGTAACCAAACAACCCATATCCACTGATATGACTCATACCGCCAAAATTATATCCATTCTAAAAACTAAATCTAACCCATCATTAAACATTGGTTAGCATACGACTAACCTATACCATACATACCCCAGTATATTAGTCATATCCTATCCAGAGACCAAAAATCTAGGAAATTTTATATGGGCCAGAAACCTAGGGTATTTCAACATGCAACAGGTGAAGAAAGAAATAAAAGTAGGATGAGCTTAGTGAGAGTCAGGGAAAGAAATTTAGGTTCTCTGAGTAGGTTGGTGGCCAATATTAGAAAGGTAGGAAAGGTTGTAAATGGCCAAAGAAGAAGTAGAGGAGTTCTGGTTCCTTCTCCATGGCTAGTGCTCCTTATCCAAAGTCAATGGGTAATAGTCATTTCTATGGTTGCGATAACTTTAGGGAATAGGGTGTCCAATATTAGGCTACTGGGGATCAGTCAGCTTTATCACATCCTTCCTATGGGTTTTGTGGTTGCTTGTATTGTGGTTTTAGTGATGAAGAAAGGGACAAGTGCTTCGATTGTGGTCAGCCAGGCCATATACTTATAAACTATCCTGTTGGTAAGGTTGCTTCTGGGAAAAACAAGGTTCTTGTTGCTTCATCTTTATCTCCAGCACTAAAGGGTGCACCATCTAGTTTCGTCACTAGTTGGAATTATATTTATACTCTCACTACAAGACAAGAGTTTGAGGTATCGCCTGATGTAATGACTGGTATGTTGCAACTCTTTTCTCATGATATATATTTCTTACTTGATCTAGGGTCCACTCTCTCTTATGTGACCCCCTTTGTAGCTGTGCATTTTTGTTTTGGTCCCGAGTGTATTTCAGACCCTTCTGTTTTTACCCTGGTAGGTGACTCTGTTAGTAGTACAAAACCTTTTGTGGATATGTTTGAATTAGTTATGATGGGTTTTGATGTCATTTTAGGGATGGATTGGTTACACTCGTACTATACATCCCTAGAATATCGGAGCTGTAGGGTTGTCTTTAAATTTCCTAATGAGATTGTTATTAAGAGTGAGGGTGGTTCCCTAGCTCCTAAATGGAGGTTTATATAATATCTTAGATCTTGGAGTTTAATCTCTAAGGGGTGTCTCTATCATCTAGTCCAGGTTAAAGATGCTAAATCTGAGGGTCCTTCTTTACATTCGGTTTTGATGGTGAATGAATTTACTATGGTTTTCCCTGATGGCCTTCCTGGTGTTCCTATGGATAGGTAAATTGAGTTTGGTATTGATCTTGATCTGTATACTTATCCAATTTCTATTCCCTCTTTTAGAATGACTCTGGTTGAGTTGAAGGAGCTTAAGGAACAACTAAAGAATATTTTAGATAAGGGTTTTATCTATCTTAGTGTGTCCCTTTAGGGTACACCAGCGTCATTTGTGTGTAAGAACGATGGTTTCCTTCGAATGTGTATTGATTACCTGCAATTGAATAAGGTAACAGTAAAGAATAAGTTAACTCTTCCAAGGATAGATGACTTGTTTGATCAGTTGCAGAGTGCAAAATTCTCTTCAAAGATTGATATTTGATCCGGCTATCATCAGCTTAAGATTAGGGAGGTGGTATTCATAAGACATTTTTTCATACACGGTATGGACATTTTAAGTTCTTAGTGATGTTATTTGGTTTGACTAATGCACAGATGACATTCTTAGATTTGATGAATAGGGTCTTCCATTAGTTTATGGACTCATTCGTCATTGTATTCATAGATGACATTTTGGTGTACTCTAAGAGCGAGGTGGATCATGCCAATCACCTATGAGTTGTGTTTCAGACTCTAAAAGAGCATCTCAAAATGTGAATTCTGGTTGAATGTTTCCACTTTTCTAAGTCATATTATTCTTGTGAATGTATCATGGTAGATCCACAAAAGATTGTTGTGGTTAAGAAATTGCATAGACCCAAGACTCTAACCGATATTTCGAGCTTCTTGGGTTTAGCTGGTTACTACCATAAGTTTGTGGAATGTTTTTTGACTATGGTTGCCCTATTGACTAAGTTGAATCATAAAAAGGTAAAGTTCTTGTAGTCTGATGCTTGTGAAGGTAGTTTTGAGAAGCTGAAGGATAAACTAACTTAGGCTCCGGATCTAACTTTTCTTGAAGGTAGTGATGGGTTTGTATTTTACTGTGATGCATCCCATATGGGACTTAGTTGTGTTATGATATAGCATGGTAAGGTTATAGCCTATTCTTCTAGG